>NC_047676.1:11760272-11998050 GCF_011762505.2 Arvicanthis niloticus | reverse complement strand
TCACACTGCTCAAACTCTCTCTGTCTCTCTCTCTCTGTTTCTCTCTCTCTCTCTCTCTCTCTCTCTCTCTCTCTCTCTCTCTCTCTCTCCCCCCCCCCCCCCGGCAGACAACACTATTCATCTCTTGAATGTGCATATTGGGAATGATGGTTGAGCCTATTCTATTGGAACTGCCAGAGCCAGGACTTTGGCCCACCTTAAATGTGGGCTGAGCATCCAGACTAAACTGAAAGGCGAAAAGGAGCAGAAATGTCAGGTGGGCTCCATCATCCACCTTCTCTGCTCCCTGTTCTGCGCAGATGTGAGACCACAGCTGCACTCCTGCTGATAAGTAAGAAGTGTAGCTTTAATGTTCTCAAATCCTATTTCTAATGAAGGTTCTTCAACACTTTAACCTCCTGCTAGCCCATCACCCACCAGAGGTAGTGATAAAGAAAGGATACAGGGGAGGGTCGGGGGGCAGGGGAGTGGACCTGTTTAGAAAGGTTCTTTGGAGCAACTCCCATCTGTATTGTCTGGAAATCGGCAGATCAGTTCACAGGTCAGCAGCCGCAGCTCTATCCACTCGCAAACACTTCACAGCTACACCAGCAGTCCTGTTGGGTAGAGTCAGGATATCAAACAGGAATCAGCAGTAGTAGCACAACCTAGCAGAGACAGCCTGGCCTTAGCCTTGGCTTGAATCAGCAGGAGGGACCAGCAGGAACACCAGGAGTTCTGGCTGTGCCTTTCTCAGAGAAGTGAAGATTAGCAAAGACTCATAAGTGTTGCACAGCTAGCTGTACCAGCAAGGCAAACTCTGTCTCCATCACTCCATCAAATCCTATTTGTACCCTCCAAATATCACGTGTCCTCCATGTGCCTTGTTTCAGCTATGGGTCTTGCCTCAGCACATGTACCTCTCTCATCTGACATCACTCTGCCAACCAGTCCGGGTGAGTCCTCAGAAGTGCCAAAAAAAGCACATCACCAGAAGTTTTTTGGATTTTTTTCCTATGGAGTCTCGACAAATGCAGCTCAACTCCTCAGTGTAAGACGGACCAATACATGTGTGTTGTTAGCAAAGAATCCTTCATCATGTGTCCTTTCACATGCTTGCTTTAGCAGAACGTCTGCTCTCCTGTGTCTGCTTCAGTGAAATGTTCCTTCACCAGTCTGCCTTAGCCTTTCACCTGTGTCCACTTCAGTAAAACACTCCTTCGTGCGTCTGCCCCAGCAAAACACCATCCAACACAGCTGAATCTACAAAGAAGCCTTGAGTTTCCACTTCAAAGCAGTTCTGATAAAAGTGTGGTTGGTTGGTTGCAGCCTCGTTTCTAGTTTTCTAAATTGGTCTGAGAAGACCTCATGGCTTTCCTCACTTGAGAAGTTCAATCTTGTCCTCAGGAGAGGACTACTTCTGCTCCAGGGCACAGCCTTATGAGAATCATTGTTCATCATTGTAAGGCTCTGTCCTGTGGACTGTTACAGGTCCTGTAATCCACGGTCGATGCAGAGCAAGGGTTAGGGGCAATGACTTATCTCTGTGGGTTCAGCTGAAATAAAGAAGACAGATGTAGGGCTGGAGAGATGGCTCAGCAGTTAACAGCACTGACTACTGCTCTTCCAGAGGTCCTGAGTTCAATTTCCAGCAACCACATGGAGGCTCACATCCTTCTGTAATGAGATCTGATGCTCTCTCTTCCGGTGTGTCTGAAGACAGCTACAGTGTACACACATACAAAATAAGTAACTAACTAACTAAATAAATAGGGGCATAAAGTGACGTCAAAAGTGTCAGCATCCATCCTGCTTTAGTTCCCTGTTGGTCCAGCTGTGACTCTTCTTAGCAGAAGAGGCTCCTACATGCCACTCTGTCCCCTCACCAAGATAAAGTAAATGGCGAACCACTGACTACGGGGTTCTTCAGCAGTGCCGCTTTTTGTGAACATTTCATGCTATGGTGGGACTTGATCTTTTTTTTATTAATTTTTTTATTTTTTATTAGATATTTTATTTACACTTCAGATGCCATCCCCTTTCCCCATCCTCCCCCCTTAGAAAACCCCTATCCCATGCCCCCTTTTCCTTTTTGCATTTATACATTTTTTTAAAATAATGTTAATCATAAGCGTTATAAGTTTGGAATTGTTCAATCAGAGGTGTAACCCACTGACCGACCTAGATATAACAACTATCTTTGACTGGTGGAGATACATGAATATCTGCCTCCCTGTCTCCCCTCTTTCTCTCTTTCATCACCTAGCTTCTCCTCTCCTTCTTCTCCTCCACTTCTTACTCCTTTTCTTCCTCTCAGTACTCCTCCCACCTTAGCTCCTCCTACACATCACCCTTCCTGTTAAAATGAAACTTTTCTCTCAAAAGACAATTAGAGCACAATTATGCCAATTTGTACCAGTGAGGTACAAGATAGTCCTAATACCCCGTCCATCCTTTTGTTGACTAACCAGCACCTCTGTCATCTATCCTAACTAAAACATTTAGTTCTGAACCTGGCTTTAGGATGAATGTCAGCTGACGACCATCCACTCAAATCTTTTCTCTTACGGTAAATAGCTATAAGTTTTCAACCCCGTCAGAAATCCAGAATGACTGAGTTAACTATAATTGTGGGAAGCACAAAGCATAGCTTCTAAAACTTAGCCAATTTATAGAGACGTCTGAACACCTGAAAAGCCCCTATACTACCGAACGTTGGAGCATCAAATCTTCAGCCTTCTGGCCCAGAATCATCTGACAGACCTTGGTGATGCAGGATTATTAAGGACTGATTACTCTGTCTAGGCAGATATAATCAGTCGACTATTCTGCATGTGTGTCCTTTTCTGGACAGTAATTTGTCTGTAGATGGAGAGAGGCAATTCTTGCCTAGTGGCTGTTACCACACAACTGGAGTAACTCCAAGAATGCTCAATTTCTTCTTAGAATCCACAACAGGAAGCTGTCAGGAGCAGACAGGTCTCTAATCAATATGAACATTAATATATAAATATTTGTAGTGTCAGTTCTATGGACTTCTGATGTTTTGAAAACCAACTATCCATGTAAGGTAACCTGGACTATTGTCTGTTCACTCCTCTCAGCTATTTCTAAATAAAATATGGAAAACACCCTAACAATAAACTCAAAAATATGAATTTGCTATAGTCCCTTAATTCATAGGTTAACCTGTGGGACTTCATCTTATGTCAGTGACACATCAACACTGAAGCAAAGGTCTAGACCAGTAGCTATATTTAACACTTGCCTGAAATTTTGTACTTCAAATGCTTCTTTAATACACTGTCCCGTTGTTCAGACCTGAACGTCTCTGACTCTTCTGGCAGTAGGCCTACTTACCCTTCCACTCCACAGGGTTATCCAGTTTTACAGAATGCAGTGGGCTTAAAGAAACCTTCGACTTCACTAGCTCAGGGCAATTCCCTTGAATAAATTATTTTTTTAGAGTACATATGGCCTATTTGTGAGTAATTCAAGTAATGGACACTAGGTGGCACCATAAGACCTCTGGGCTGAGTCCTAAAAACTCGATTCAACACCCTGAACTTTTTTTTTTTCTTGCCAAAGACCAGACCACAAACAAAACTTCTCTTTCAGTATAGAAAGAGCCTAGAAGAAGTTAGTTTATCTAGTTTCCTACCATGAAACAATTGGTAGAGGAACAAACAAACCTTTACAAAAAAACCCTCCAGTGCTGATCAAGAGGCTCCATGTGAAACCCAGGGCTACTGTCTTGTTTTCTCAGAGCACTTCTGTCTCCTGCCCTGTGCACACCTCACCAGATTCCTGGAATGACCAAGTGAAGTACTTGGGAGGACTCTCAAGTGTAAAACTAAAACCCAAAATTGGCTGGTAATAAAAATACCCTGACCAAGCCACTTGAGGAAGGGTTTATGTTAGCTCATGGTTTCCAGAAAGTCATGGCAGCAGGAGGCAGCTGGTTACTGGTTACATGGTATCCACAATCAAGAAGCAGACAGTAATGGGTACATTCACTATGCTACTTCCTTCCCCCATTTATACAGTTAAAGATCCCATCCCAGAGATGGTGCCACCCACAATGGGTGTGTCTTCCTACCTCAGTTAACCTAGTCAAGGTAATTCCCCACTGGCTTGTCCAGAGGCACAACCCCCCAGGCAATTCTAGGTCTCTTCAAGTTTCCAATCAAGATTAACCACTAAGCTCTGTGGTTTCCAGCCCCTCTGGGTAATTCTATCTCCCGTGTTTCCATCTGTCATTCTTCAAAAGTCTAATGGCCAAGTCTTTGGTTTCCACTGATGAGACTTTCTGTGCTCTTCACACTTGGCCCCATTTAAAGTGACACTCTCTACCGCTCTCCATTGCCTGTGAAAAAATAATTTCTATATATTTATTGAAAACACAGAACAATAAAAACTGCTTTGTCTGTGCTGGGTTTTCATTAGACTTGGCTAACATGCAGTCCCCTGAGAAGGACTGTATAGTTCAGTTCCCAGACCTAGCCTTGTTCCCATAGTAACAATATCCATTTCTTCATTCGAAATCAATTAAAGTTACTGAGATTTCTCTTTGTATCTTCCTTTTAGCAGCAGTGGATTCTGGCAGAGTATCTCACGACTGTTACTGTATCTGACATTCAGAAGCACTAGGGTCATAGCCCTCGGATGTCATAATTGTCACCTTTTTCCAAAGCTTTGGAGAGTCCGAGTGGACATGTTTCTGTGCCTGGGCAGATGAAGGCTGTTCTTAGTAAGAGGGAGAACAGTTCCATGGCTTTAAACTCATGGTGGGAACTGCAATTTGGAAAACACATTCTTAGCAAAGGACTACAAGAGTTAAAAGATACTTTCTCCACTTGATATGAGTGCTGGATAAACACACTTGGAACTTCCCAGGGAAGAACCCTGATCTTGGTTCACTCATTAGATCCGTTTACCTTTCCCACCATGCACTAAGGGGAACACAACTCTGTTTCTATTCTTCTCCCACACAATACATCCCAACTGCAGCTTCCCTTCCTCCACTCCTCCCAGCCCCCCTCCACTTCCCCAGATACATTTTACCCCTCCCAGTCTCCCTACCCCCCCCCCCCAAAAAAAAGAGCTGGCCTCCCAGAGACATCAACAGGATACAGCACAGCAAGATACAAAACGACCAGGCACAGATCCTGACATCAAGGCTGGGAGAGGGAACCCAGAAGGAAGAAAAGGGTCCCCGAGAAGCGGCAAAAGAGTCAGAGACATCTGACTCCCACTGTCAGGAATCCCGCAGAAACACCAAGCCAACAACCATCACGTATATCCAGAGGATGTACCACAGACCTGTGCAGGCTCTGCAGCTGCTGCTTCAGTCTGTGTGAGACCCCATGAATCCTGCTTAGTTGCTTCCAAGGACCAGTTCTCCTGGTATACTAGGACCATCTGGCTCCCACAATTTCTCCTCCCCCACTCCTACAGGTTCCCTGAGTTCCAAGGAGAGGGACCTGGTGGAGACCTCCAACTTAGGCCTTCTCTCTGCCTAATGTTTGGCTGTGGGTCTCTGCATCTGCTGCCATGATCTTCGGATGAAGAAGATGTCAGGGGAAGGCACTGAGCTATGAATATAGCAGAAGATCACTAGGAATCATTTCATTGTTTGGTTGTTGTTTGGCTGTTTGTTTGGTTTTGTTCTTATTGTTTGGTTTTGTTTTGCCGTCATGTTTGGTTCTACCCTAGGTTTCTGGGTGTTCCAGCTTTGGGTTCCTGGTAATCCAGGCAGCATAGGGCATGGGATCCCTCTGTGGCATGGGCCTCATATTAGACTAGGAGTTGGTTGGCTGCTCCTATTAGTTCTGCACCCCCATTGTCCCGGCACATCTTGCTGGCATGACAGACTGTAGGTTGAAGGTTTTGTGGCAGGATTGGTGTCCCACCCCCCCTCCCCCACAACCCTGGAAGCCTTGTCTGGTTTCTGAAGATGAATGGTTCAGGCTCCAAGGCCTCCATTACTATGGGTCCTCACTAGGGTCACCCCCATAGATTCCTGGGAGTTTCCATTGCACTAGGTTTCCACATGGCCCCCCAAATGCCCTCCAATTCCTGTCACCTCTCACCCTGTACTCTCTCTCTCTCTCTTCATCGTCCCTTATCTAATCCCTCATATTCCCACCCCCACCCACCCTCAGCCCACCTGCTGAATGTGTTCTACTTCCCCCTCCCTGGGAGAATCATGTGTCCTTCCCAGAGCCCTCCTTGTTACTTAGCCTCTTTGGGTCAGTGGACCGTAGCGTGATTATCCTTCACTTAAGAGCTAATATTCATTTATACGTGAGTACATACCATGCTTGTCTTTCCGAGTCTACGTTACCTCACTGAGAAGGATATTTTCTAGTTCCATCCATTTGCCTGCAAATTTCATGATGTCATTTTTTTTTAAACAGCCGAGTAAATTGTGCATAGATGTGCCACATTTTCTTTAACCATTCTTCTGTTGAGAGACACCTATGCTGTTTCCAGTTTCTGGCTATTTCAAATGAAGGTGCCATGATCATAGTTACAATTGTCCTTGTGGTGGGATAGAGTGTCCTTTAGGTACAGTCCCAAGAGTGGTATAGCTGGGTCCTGAGGAAGATTGATTCCCAGCTTTCTGAGGAACTGCCATGTTGATTTCCATGGTGCCTGTGTTCCTTTGTACTCCCAGCAGCAAGGGAGGAGTGTTCCCTTGTCCCACGTCTTCACCAGCATGACCCGTCACTTGTGGTTTTGATCTTAGACATTCTGACAGGTAGAAGACAGAATCTCAAAGTACCTTTGATTTGCATTTCCCTGCTGGGAAGAATGTTGAAAGTTCTTTAAGTGTTTGACAGACATTTGAGATTCCTTAATTGAGAATTCTGTTTAGATCTGTCACCCATTTTTAAGTTAGATGATTTGTTTTGTTGTGATGTCTAGTTTCTTGAGTTCTTTATATATTTTGGATATCAGCCCTCTGTCTGATGTGGGGTTAGTAAACACCCTCTGTCTGATGTGGGATTAGTAAAAACCCTTTCCTATTTGAGGCTGCCATTTTGTCCTTCTGATGGCATCCTTTGCCTTACAGAAGTCTTTCAGTGTCATGAGGTCCTATTTATTGATCTTAGTGCCTGTGCTAATGGTGAGCCGTTCAGGAAGTTGTCACCTATGCCTAGTTCAAGGCTACTTCCTCCTTTCTCTTCTATCAGGTTCAGTGTAATTTGGTTTTATGTTGAGGTCTTTGACCCAATTGGACATGAGCTTTGTGCATGGTGATAAATATGGATCTATTTGCATTTTTTTACATGAAGCCATCCAGTTATACCAGGACAACCCTTACAGAAGGCAGTATCTTCTTGCTCATTAAAAAGGTATGTGTGCATAAGTAGCAGATGTGCAGCTTGGTCTTCATGTGGGTTCCAAACAACTGAAGTGGGGGGTTATCCCAAAAACTGTTTTCTGTCCATGGGATATTTTCTTCTAATTGGGCTGCGTTGTGTGGCCTCAGTGGGAGAACATGAGCCTAGTCCCACAGAGACTTGATGTGCCAGGTTGGGGGATACCCATGGGGGGCCCCACCTGCTCAGAGGATAAGGAGAGGGGGATGGGAGGAAGGATTGTGAGAGAGGGTGGCCAGGAATTGGATAGTGAGTGACATATAAAGTGAATAAGTAAAAAATTATAAATAAATAAATAAATAAATAAATAAATAAATAAATAAAAGAAAAGGTGGGTATATGGAAAAATGAATACATTTTCTTGGCAAAGAATAGATTGTGAAAATACAAACTTAAATTTTGGAATATAAAACAGCCTCGAGCTTCTATCTTGGTTGGTTCCTCACTTTCATTTTAAATAAGACTTTTTGTATAGAGAGGCAAGCAGGCTCAGTCAAAAATAAAAAAAGGCTTTGTCAAAAGGCAAAGCACAGACGCGTTCCTCTTCTGTACGGTACAGTTCATCTTAGCCTCAAATATACATATTTACCATCAATTAAGAATTTTCTTTCATTTGGTATTCACTAATTATGTTATGAAATGAGTTCACTGCTTTGGAACAACCTATTCAAAGCAATGTTACTGGTAGTGTTATGTGTATACATGCTTATGTGTGTTTATACATTTTCATGTGTGTACATGTACAAGTGGAGGCCGGAGGTCTATGTCAGGTATCTTTCTAAAGAGTACTCCCTCTTGTCTCTCCAGAAAGGATCTCACTGATTCAGCTAACCTGGATGCCCAACACGACCCAGGGATTTCCTTTCCTCTGCACCCAGTGCTAAGATTACCCATGTGCACAGCCGTGTGAGGCTCTGTTTTAATGTAAGTGCTAAGGGTTGTCGTCAGGCCTTCAGAGTGAGCACTGTACTGATGGCACCACCTTCTGAGCCCTAAAACGACTCCTGCATTCTGTTAATGAGCTCTTGAACAGTTACTGAGGGAGTGGGCATTTGGAAAACTTCAAGAAGGATGCTAAAAATGATCTTTCACACCATGAAAAAGTAGAAAGACAACCTATCAAATGATAGGAAAATCTACATCTGACAAGGAAGGTGTATCCAGCCTATGTTAATAACTTTTCCAATTTAACAATGAAAAAAACAAGTATTTTAAAAATGAGTAAAGGGGTTGAATGGACATTTCATTACAAAAATAGGAAATGCCCAATAAATACAAGAAACGGTGCTCAAAACCATAGTCATTAGAGAAATGCAACTAAATCAAAACCAAGATGAGACATAGCTTTACCCTTGCTAGGTCGGAGGCACAGATTGTTTCACGGCCTCCTTTAATCAGGGTTCAACCTCCCCTCTAGCCCACCACCCACCAGAGGTAATAGGAAAGTTATTAAGATATGAGGGAAGTGGACCTGTTTAGAAATAATTCTTTGGGGCGATTCCAATCTTCATTATTCTCCATCCAGTCCACCAGCAGACACCACACACACAGCAGCAAGGGCAGCTCAATCCAGAAGAAACCGTCAAGCTCGCCAATTGTCCCAAGTCAGAAGAAGCAGCAAGAAGCTGCAGGAACCTCACGAGAAGTTCTTTGGCAAGTTTCTCTCTATGAAGTCACCACAGACGGAGCTCAGCAATGCAATGTAAGGTGAACCAGTACACGCACACGTCATCAGCGAAGACTAGCGAGGTGGAGCGATGTGAACCAATGCTTGAGCTGCCACTATCTGTGGGGTCATATTTATATTCCTTCTAAACATCATGTGTCCTTTCACATGTTAGCTATAGCAAAACACCCATTCACCTGTGTCTGCTTCAGCAAAACACCCTTTCACCTGTCTGCTCTAGCAGAACATCATTATAACCTGAGTCTCCAAAGAAACTAGAAATTTCTTCTTTATATCCCCCTTTCTGTTTAAAAATTGTCCTTTCCTCTAATATTAACGATCTACACACAATATTAGGTTGTCTAACTTAAGGAAGTTGGTCACAGATACTGATGTGTGTTCTCGTTTCTTTTCTGTTGCTGTGGGGAAAAAAACCCAAAATACCTAAATCAAAAGCAGCACAGGGGAGGACAGGGTTTATCTGGGTAATAATTTCCAGGTGATAATCTATCATTGCAGAAAGTCCAGAGGTAGGAGCTTGAGAGAGCTAGTCACATCACATCCAGGCAATAGTGGAAAAGAAACAAACATACCTGCCACCTGCTGTATCTGATCACTGGCTTTGTTCTCACTTGCACATGTATTTCAGGGCCTGACCAAAGAAAAATGCAGCCCACACTGGACTGGGGCTTCAGACACCAACTGGCAGTCAAGAAAATTCCCCCACCCCCACCCCCACCCCACAGACATGTCTGCAGGCCAACTGTTCTGAATGATTCACCAACTGTCTCTTTTCAGGTGGTTATAGATTGTGCCACACTGAGAGTTGAAACTAACCAGCACAGTGAGGACGTGGTGGACAAATTGAAGCCCACATCCTCTGATGGAAAACTAAAAGGGTGTGGCTATTTTGGGAAGGTACGTGGAAGCTCCTCTAGCTGTTAAAAGCATCATTTAACCCAACAATTCTACTTCCGGACACAGGCTTTGAAATGTTGAAAGTAATATACAGGGGAAGTTACACAAGGATATTCATGAAAGCACTTAAAATAACAACTAAACAGTGGAAACAACCCAACTGCCCACCAGCTGCTGAACAGAAGAGCAAAATGCGCTATGCTCACACAACAGCATTGTCAGTAGTGAAGCCCTGGTTCATATCAATCCAAATAAAATCCCTGAAATATGATTTGTGAAAGAACCCAATCATGACAAGCCACACTGAATGATTCGACCTACATGAAACACCCCAAAATAGACAAATCTACATAGATAGAAGATAGTTCTATGTTTGTCAGAGGATAAGGAATTACCACTCATAGATATAAGATTATTTTTCTACTTGTAAAATATGACCTAAAATTAGATAGAAATGACAGTCAAAAGCTTTATCAGTTCACTAAAGACTACTGAGCTATACATTTCACAAAAATTAATTTATTGGTAATGCAAGCTACCACTAAAGCTGTTATTCTTAAGTCCCAATTCTTAAGAAAGAAGCAATATCTAGAAAATCCTAATTTTTATTTGTAGCTCTGTCGCTGGAAACAGAAATCTAGAAGAAAAACATGGGTCACAGTTTGAGGGCATCCTTGAACATCTGTGGCGTCGCCTTTTCAGCACCACGGACAGATCCCAACACCTGCTGTCCTCTCAGAACAAGCATGTGAATGGCTAACCAAAACCTGTTAAAGTTTTCCAAAAGTGATAATTCTATTATAGTCTGTTCTTCTTAGAACTTCCGTATGTCATGGAAGTCCTGACTGACTTACTATGTACATTTCGTGAGCTCCTTCCTAAGAAACACAATATCTGCTACACTAGCTCAATCATGTTATTTAACAGCTATGTGCCAGGTGATCACTTAAACAACTGTCTTGTTGTATCTATTAAGATCATTTTTTTCTTCCAAAGCTTTGTGAACATGATAAAATGCGACAACTTGTGAAACAACGTATCACTTACCATTGGTGAGGTGATTTGTTGCTGAACTCTTGAACAAGTCAATAGAAAATTTATTTCTTTCTGGGAATATTCTATGAGATTAGAAATCTAAACACGTATCCTATATTCAAGGCTTAAGATAAATTCAGCTGAAACACTTCATAGCCAGAATGAGATTCTTGAGCATGCTTCAGATTTCTGCAAATTCCCACGAAATGGACCAGTTTATAAAGGACATGAAAAGGATTACCAGCTGGGCAATCCAGTCTTTTATCTTCTGAGGTTTGGTTCTATAGTGAACTTGAGAACCAAATGGCAGATTCAACTCCTTTACATATAATTCTATATGACCATTCCTGTCAGCAAATGTAAGAGATACGCTGATTCTACTGCCATATAACATTGCATATAATTCTGTAAGATTTGCCATTTCAAAATGAGAAATTGTATATAAGAGGAATCGAGAGATACCCCAGCTCTTAAGAGTGTTCTCTGAGCTTGATGCTCTCATATAGGACTTGAGTTGGTTTCACATCACTGACAGCTCTTAACCCTCCTGGGTATCCATGTCCTCTGCTGGTTGCCATGACACCTTGTATGCATATATACACACGCCCAACAACACACGCACACACACACACACACACACACACACTTACAAAGTACATCTTAAAAAGGAAGAAAGTATATACAAAAGTTCTAGAAATAGTTAAAGAGAAAACAAATGTGTGGAGTTATGTAATGTCCCTGATCTTCAGTCTCATCTAGGCAATTGAGCAGAAGAGTGGGCAAGATGCACGTATTATTGACCGTTTCATTACTGCCAGCTAGCCAGTGTCTACTCTTCCTGCTCATAAGCCAAGCAACCTGACCAACTCATTTCTCACATTGGGTGGCAGCTCCTTCATGGTGGCATGCAGTAATAGCCAAAAGCAAGATCCCAGTGAAGCCATGTTCCTTCTGGGTTTCTGGACAAGGTCTGTCTCTGCTCTTTCCTAGCTCCTGGAGATCCCGGCACCATTGGCTCTGCCTTTTCCTCACCTGCCAGGCTAGTGATGCCTCCATAGTTCAAGGACTCCTCTGATGCAGGGACTCTTCTGTTTCCTCTTCTACCTTTATGGGCTTTCCATCGCACCAGGGCCACCCGGAGACCAAGCGGATGGACCTGGTCCTGCAGTGGTAACTCCCAACCATAAAATTATTCCCTTGCTACTTTATAACTCTCTTAATTTTGCTAATCTTAGGAGTTGTAATAAACATCTGATATGCAGGATATCTGGTAAGGGGCTTCCAAGGGGGTCTAGACCCACAGGTTGAGAACCACTGCTCTAGGCCAATGGGTTTGAATTTAAGCCTGTATTTGTCATGTTTTGTTTGGAGGGGGATGAGGAAGTGAGGAGGTTAAAATTCTCTTTAACCAAAGTCTTCTGGGATTCTGGGGTGATGATGCAAACACATCTGTATCTGGAATTTTACTTAGCCAATCACAAGATTCTGTTCATTAAATGGATGCGTAAATACAGATTAAATAAACCATAACTTAATATTTTTATGACAGCTCAAAAATTATACAGTTGCCCAAATCCATACAATTTATCTTTTTTTATTTAAATAAATTGATTTAAGCCTGCCAGATTCAAAAATGCCAAAAAAAAAAAAAAGTAGAGATGTAAAGAAACTGTACAATATTACAAACCAGGGTTTGTTTGCAGTGTATGTGCATATATAAATACATACATTTGTGTGTCTACATAAACACACATGTACATAAACATACACAGCATTTTAACATTAATCAGGCTGTTCTGGAAAAATTAGTAAACAACAAAGACTCCCAGGAGGGTAATGCTTGTGAAACTTGGCCTTTGTTTCTTTATGACTGTTTCAAATCCACAGAGAGATTCTTACCAAAGAACATGAAGATCAGAAATAAAAAAAAAAAAATCCTGCTGCTCAGGTTAGCTGTTTCCCTTCCAATTTTTGTCCATATTAAGTTTCTCTTAAAGACCCAACCCAGCGGATCCCTCAATGGACAAAGTCAACCCACCAAACCACAGACGTGTGCTTGTGGAGGACATCCCTGAAACAAGGACATCACTGAGACAGAACTCGAACCACCTGGCTCTCTCCACCCATCCGGAGCCCTCCTTGGCTGAAGCACTACCGTGGGTTTTCAGAAGCGCTTTTCTGCAAGTGTGCCCACTGTCATTGAGAAGAGCTGATGTTCAGTCCACGGCAGACTTAAAAGACAGGAATGTGGTATTGGTGGTCATTCTCGGTCAGCAGAGAGATCTCTGGCCACTCCCTGAGAGGCTCCTCAGGGTAGCAGACTGCAAAGTCTCTGGAGTTAAACTTGCACAGTCGGAACACTTTTATCTTTACTTGAAGAGAATACCCGAGTATAAACATGTCAATCTGGGGAAGAGATGAAAGCAACGTCACAGACGTATATTTATACATTCCCACCGTGATGGCCCTTGCTGCACTTTATAAGATGACCCACTCTGTGACAGGCTCACCCAGACAACAAGTGAGCACGACTTAGGGACAAGTACCCACGGTGTGGAAGGAGGGTGGGACCATGACTGCCGAGAAGTCAAGAGAAAACTGCAGAAACAAAGGGATGCTCAAGCCAGGGGCGGTGGCTCACAGCTGCAATCTCAGCTGAAGCAGGAGGACCTCCACGGGTTGGAGGCTAGCCTGGGCTACAGAGTGAGTTCCAGACCAGCCTGGGCTACAGAGTGAGTTCCAGACCAGCCTAGGCTACAGAGTGTGACCTTATGTCAGAGGGGGGAAAAAAAAAGGAAAGGAGGGAAAAAGGTGGGGAGGGGGAGGGAAAGGGAAGTGAAGACAGAAAAAAAAGAGAAAGGAAAAGAAAAAAGAGATGAAAAGATAGGGGGAGAACAGAGAGAAGGGGAGGGGAGGAGGGGAGGGGAGGAGGGGAGAAGGGAAGCAAAGGAGGGAGGAGGGAAAGGGTAGAGGGAAGGGGACAGAAGGAGAAGGAACGGAAGAAGGAAAGAAGGGAGAGGAGGAGAGGGGAGGGGAAGGGAGAGAAAGAGGGGAAGAGAGGAGAAGGGAGGGGAGGAAAGAGAAAGAGAGGGGAAGAGGGGGAGGGAAGGGGAGGAGAGAGTGCTCCCGATTAAGAACTGCATTTCTTTCTAACCGATTTGATCTCTTAGTAAAGATGTCATCTGATTTACCACTTCTTTAGGACAGAAAAGAGAAGTAAACAGAAGACTTCTGTCATTCTCTGATCTTAAAGTTGCTACTTTTTTTCCGTGACTGGTAAGCAAATGCCTTCCCTCAATGATCTGGCTTTCTGAGTGGCCTATGAAGCAGCACTCTCTGGTCCAAGGGTCCCTGGACTCACAAGGATGTAGCACCCAGAAAGGAGGCTTGTTATTTCTCTTTCACACATGTGGGGCCCGCAATTTTAGATAGCTGCCTCTGTGCAGGTGTTTTCATCAATGGTAAACATGTACCCTAAAGGCCATGGGTTCAAGTACTCCCGAGTCACCATTAGATAACCCACCATGAGTCCTTACTCACCTGATCCAGACCACACGTGTCGCCTATGGAATTCAGGTGATTCATCATGAAGCTCAAAGGATCCGATGATGACTCCCGGGAAAACAAGAGTCTGAAAAGGCTGGGGATAACCTTGTTGGTCTTCATTTGCTCATACACTTCCGTGACCTGGTAGAGCATGAGGAACTTCAAGGCTTCGTACAGTTTACACTCCAGGATGGCGTCGGAGAAGAGGCTGTTACACATGCTCCCTCTCTTGTGGTAGTCTCTCATCCCACTAAACTCAGTCCACTACAAACAAGGGGAGAAGTGTGAACTGGGAAGTGTGAACTGGGAAGTGTGAACTGGGAAGTGTGAACTGGGAAGTGTGAATTGAGAATGGCACACAGCAACATATAAACCACTTGTAAAGAACTAATCAAATAAGCCAAAGAGGAAGGCAGGATTTTACACAGTTACATTTTCATGCCTACATTTTGGGACTATTCGATTCTTTTAACCGTAAGTATACAGAAGTGGGCTGAATGTTCACCTGCCTCGCCAAACTTGTATGTGCAATGTCTTAGTCCAGGGAGACAGCATTAGGAGGTGGGGCCTGTAGATGGTCATTGGCTTCTGTAGCTAAAGTTCTTATGAGTGAGACTGGTGGGCCTATAGGATGAAGCCCGAGCTACCAGCCTAATGCACAAATGCCTTACTTTTAGATAAGAAATAAAATAAAGTCACTGTTCTCAAAACACAGCACTACTGCATAAACTATCAAACATGTCAGTTCTCTAAAACTGCTTGGGGCCATTGGGTCATCTATGCCAGTGAAGAACCGTGCAGGAGAGAGTGTGGCTGGCAGTCTGCAGAGCATTTCCGTGGGTTAACTCACATTCTCGTGGTAACCATCCAAGGTATATGCTACCCACAGTTCTTCAGCAAGAGAGCCGTGGCTCAGAAAGGCATTTCCCCCAGATAAGCCAGACAGAAAGAGACAAGCAAAGCATGCGTTCTATCACTCCAAGTCTGATCATTATTAAAAGTCAGGCAGAGCTGTTAGTCTACTTATTACACCGGCGCCATCCCTGCATGCGCAGGGGGCATTGCTTTCAGGAGGGCATTTCTGAGGCCTGGACATTGTACTGTATTGGAAACAAAAGTTCTCTCACGTGTCAGATTTCCAACACAGCCACTGAAGCTTCTACCCCACAACAGGCAAAGAGTTAGCACACTGACTCTGGCTTGCTACTTGGAGGTGAAAGAGCAAGCTACCACCAGCAGGGGGCACTCTGCACTCAGTTTCCTTTCCCTAACACACCGGATATGCCCCACCAGCTGAGGTTGAGAGGGATGCTTGTTGTTTGGTGTTTCCCTAAACACTCACCTGCAGTTTCAGTAACTCCACACATTTCCGTAACTTTCCAAACACATTGGAACCTGTGTACTTCTCAGGCCCGAAACTGTACTGCTGGATCCAGTTACAGCCTTGAGAAAAGAGTAGTTTTTCAGGAAGCTTGAAAAAGGAAGTAGATGCCGACAAATGATTAGTGTCTCAGCGCTTAGCACGCACGTACGATTTGGGATGCACGGCACCCGGTCTTATCGCGTGGAGCAACCCTCGGAGAGACAACAGTGTCAGTTAAGTAAAAAGCACGTGGCCATCTTTGCCTTAGATTTGTGGATGGATTGTGTGTGAGTGTGAGTGTGTGTGTGTGTAAGATTATAGTATAGAAAAGATCAAAACCTAGGATTATGTCCAAAGAAGCAATCTTTTTGTATAAAATGCTGTATGCTCTTGACGTCTTGCTTTAGAAACTGTATGTTACCATGTGGTGTTAGAAAAACAGGGCACACCAAGCAGCTGCTGCCTTACGACGCAGTGGTGCCGTTGCCTTCCAGACCCGGCTGTCCCTCGCAGGCTGAGAAAGGACTTAGCCAGCACTTCCTACTCCTTTGCCCTTTAACGTCATTTCCACTATAAACGAACAACTTTACCACTCACAGAGCTCCAGATTAAATTCTGGACGGTGCAAAGATTAGACTTCGGTGTCCATAAGAACCTAATCTACTGTGGGTACCTTACTGCACGAACTCAGCAGCTGTGACATTCTTTATTCCAGCTATAAAAGTAGGGTTAGCATACTGCGTATATTTCACAAGTATCTGCTATCAAACAGAATGACGGGGAACAAGTTTAAACAAAAGACATCAAGGAGACAGACCGTGAGGCTGGATGTATGTATGTATACTTCCTGTTCGCTGCTCTGCCATCTCAAATCGGGCATGCTGCAGTCAAAACAATCATTTAAGTTGTTACTCAAGAATATATGACGGGCTGGAAAGCTGTCTCAGCTGTTAAGGGTACGTGCTGCTGTTCCTGAGGATCTAGGCTCAGTTCCCTGGACCCACACAGTGGCTCTCAACTGTCTGTAACTCCAGTTCCAGGGGACACACTGCTCGTTCCTTGCCTCCCGGAGCACGTCATATACATGGTGCCTGGACATCCACGCCAGCAAAACACCCGTATATATAAGATGAGAAAAGACAACACGCTGCCATAAACGACTAAGAAAATGATAAAAAGAAGCCGTAGACCAGGAGAAAACATCTGCAAACTACATATCCAATAAAGTACCCACACTCAAGACATATGCAGGGTTTCCAGAACAGTAACTGGGGAACAATCCAACAAAGATGGACAAAAGATTTAAACAGGTAATTTTCCAAGATGGTGACGCGGATGGCAAACGGGTGCACAAAAGGCACTCAGCATCTATCTCTTCATTAAAACCAAGGGAGGGCAGGCAAGATGGCTCAGTGAGTAATGGCGCTTGCTGTGCAAATCTGATGACCCAAGTTCAATCCCGGGAGCCCATGTAGAGGTGGAAGGAAAGAACCAGCTCCACAGAGCGGTCCCCTGGCTTCCACACCCACACAAATAAATGATAAGAAACAAAATATACCATTGTTTTCAGCCATTTAGAATGGCTGAAAACAAACAAACCCAACAATCCTAACTGCTGGTGACCATGTGGGGCAACTATAACCCTTACACTATATTGGTTGGAAGGCAAAAGGGCCAAGCAGGTCTGGAGATCAATGTGGCAGTTTCTCTGAAAGTTGAGCACATATCTCTCACACAACCAGGAAATCTAACTCGTGGGCATTTGCCTAGAAGAAACAGACAATATCCCTATAAAATCCTGTATAAGACGATCCTTAACAGCCCGATACATTGTTGCCAAGCACGGGAAACAATCTAGATGCCCTGGGACTGAGAGTAAACTGTGCTCTGCTGGTGTAAAGGACTATCATGTCAGAGCAAAGAGATGACTTCTGACCTGGTCCAGCAGCATGGGGAAGCACGAACGCACCCTGCTATGGGAAGGAAACCATATTCAACAGGCTGGGGAGAGAAGCCCACTCATCTGACAATGGAGGCAGCAAAGCGTGAGCACAGAAACCGGATCAGGAGTTGTGGGACCAGAGGTCTTAGGAGGACTGACCACAGAGGCACATGGGAGAACCTTTGGTGTGGCAATTGTACGCTCTTCTCTGCATCTGTTAATAAACATTTATGTTATAGTAAGAAGGCTCATGTTGTCAAACCACCTTACTTATGAAGGAAGGACTGACACTTCCCGAGGAAATCTGAGAACATTGAAAATGAGCAAAACTGGGAATGCCGGCATGCTGAGACGGCTTATCTGCGGTGACATGGGAGAGGGAACCAGCTAAATGACCTCTCAAAGCTCCTCAACATGGGAACCCCCTGAACACAGGCTACCCAGACAGGACTACCCTGCTCCGACCACGTTCCCAGGGTGGAGCTGTACCTTAACGATGTCTTTTTCCTTCATCCATGACGGGAAAGAGAGGCCTTGGCTGAAGATCTGGAACAACACAGACCTGAGGGCGTCGTAGTTATCTCTCTTCACTGGTCGAACACATTTAACATGGTGCCTCCAGAAGAGTTCCTCATAGGCCTGTCAGCGAGAAGGATGCTTTGAACGAACTCCACAGCGTCACACGCTAGGGACAGTGAGCTCAGTGAGCCCTGGCTTTCAGTGTTCACACTGAAATTGAGGTTTCAGGTTTCACACTGGAGACATGGATCTCCAGCGGGGTGTGGTTTCCAAAACACTCAAGTGGAGCAATGGAATTACCGTATGTAATTTTATTTTTTTAAAAGCTTTTTGTTTTCAAATCTTTTTCAAGACTTATTTTTAAATGACGTGTGTGTGTGTGTGTGTGTGTGTGTGTGTGTGTGTAAGAGGAAGGTTTTCATATGCACTGTTTGTGATATTTCCCAAGATCAGTCCAATAGAACATTCTAAAACCCCTCAAATATTAATGCCAGGGTGCCCTCCAGTGAATGGTCTCCACAGCACATATGGAAGCTAAACAGAGAGCTAAACACTGTGTGGTACGCATGTTTTCTCAAGTTACAGGCCTGACTGACTTCTATCCTCAGAAGAACAGAGACCAGGATGAGGTCTGTCCTAGAGTGCTCACCCCTCAGCTTGATTCAACAGCCTAGAGTCACCTGGGAAGGGAAACCTCACTTGAGGGACTGACCACATTAGACTGTCTTGTGGCATTGTCTCTGAGATGGTATTTGTTAAGGATTGATATGGAAGGGCCTAAGCCCACTGTGGGCGGCACCATCCCTAGGCAGGAAAGCTTGGGCTAGATCCTGAGAGCAAAGCCAGTAAGTAGTTTTCCTCCATCAGTGGTTTCTGCTTCAGACCCTGCTCTGACTTCCCTCAGTGACAGGCTGTGATCTGGAAGTGTAAGCCAATTTGTGCCTCTCCTCCCCAGAGGTGCTTTGGGTCGGGCTGTTTTATCACGACAGAAAAGCAAACTAGATCAAGCCCTAAAGCCAACATCCAACAGTTAGGCTTCTGGTTTAGCTGCCGCTTTAACTTACACCCGGTTTGGTGTGGGTTGACCTTTGGGTTTGGGAAAGCAGAACTGAATGCAGCCTGCTCTGACCACCCCTGTCTGCCTTCCTTAAGCACACATACCTTCCTCATCAGCCTGGCACGCGGGCTTTCTCCCTTCCACTCTCTTGCACAATAACTGAGTAAATCTACTTCTGCCTCCACACTGAGGTTTCCTGCGTAAAATAAAATTTTAAAAGGCAGTCAGTTTTCCCATCCTCCCTCCCTTCTAGACCCTTCCCTGCCCTTAAAAATAAGAAAACATATGCTTTACGTATTTACTTTTGAACTTTCTCTGTAGATAGCCAATCTGCCTGAAAGACAAAGGAAACAATTATATGAAAACTTTCTGTATGGCAAGGGTGTCTTTAAAAAGGCAGATGACAGGGTTACCCACCATTTCAGCTGATGCCCTAAATATAAATACAGGCTTCTGAAGTAGCTGAGGGTAGCTGAGAGAAGAGAGAGCGCCATCATTGCAGAGACCCTTGCTATTCTCCAGGCAGCACTAATGACTTGGCTTGAAACTAGTATCCAAGAATGAACTTGATCACTTCCTACAAAACAAACAGACACACATATCATAGTTATATGTCTGCCTTAAGGGACGTGGGACAGAGCGGATAACTTTGCCGCTGAGTATCTATCGTGGATTTATACACTTTTTTGTGTGTATGCATGTATGTATATGTGCATGTTTGTATGTTCACAGATGCATGTTTAAATGGGATGCGAAGTTGTGTGTGTGTGTGTGTGTAAGTCAGAGGACAGTCCTCATTCCTCAGGTAGCAGAGATGTAGTCTCTAACTGGTCTTAAACTTGCTCTGTAAGTTAGACTGGCTGTCAACAAGCCCTAGAAGTCCACATGTCCTCTTTAAAGCTGGGATTATAAACACACCATTACACCCATGCTTAGGAGGCAAGCGCTAGCAACTGAGATATCCCACCCACCAGGCCTACATATATGTTTTTTTAAACTTATTCAAACATAAATCCAAAATTAAAGAATCATATAATTTCTACCACCATCAGTGCCACATACACCTTTTCCTACAAGATTCATGATTTGGAATGTATATCAGAAGTACGGGCTTCAGAATCCTGATTTCTCATCCTGTTTCCAGGATGGAGCCTGTTAGAATGGCACCTGACTATCCTGATCTGCGCTTTCTCGACTGTGAACTGAAGGGGACCCAGCAGGGAAGGGGCTAGTGGAGTTTGGATCACCAGCACAAGACACACACTCGTTTCTTGGATCCATGCCAGGTGGGCTCTGGTGACCCTTGACCTATTGCTGCTTTGAAACACAATAGGTCGCAGCACCGATTACATCACAGGCAAGGAAGTCAATCAGCAGAAGCATGGGTACCACTTTCCACACCTGCTGCTTCAGATGCCCACCATGATACCTGGTCCACCCTGGCAAAAGCCCAAGGGACCGGGCAGGATCCATGGACGGGCTTGCAGTATTCTGCCGTACAGGAGATTCCCGGTCACAGCCTGCGCATGTGACATGCTGAAGTACAAATGAGGAAGAGGACTTCTGAACGGTGGCCAAACCTCCTGGGGGTTGTTTTGAAATAATTTCTTCCACAGCAGATCACCGAGTAAAATTCCAGTGACCAACTGCAATAAAATTCTCACCGGCATGGAACCTATGATTTCAGCATGTTTGGTCATCTGGATAGTTCATGTGTATTTATATTTCCAATAAAGAAAAAAAAATTATTAACAGATAAGGGGAAAAATACTACTAGCAAAATTTTAAAAAACAATTCCCATAACTTAAAAAGAACATTTTAGAACTGCTTATCTATCTAGAGCACTTATTTGGCTACTTAAATCGTTATACAATTTCCCAGAAGTTTAGCCAAACTGTTTGTTTAAAAACACAAAGCTGGGCCTGGAGACAGAGACGATGGCTCAGTAGTTAAACATGCACTGCTTCCAGAGGACTCCGGTTCCAAGCACCCCTGAAACTCCTGTCCCAGAGGGTCTGCCACCCTCTTCTGGTCTCTACTGAAATGTGTGCATACAAGGCACACACTTAAAAATACACATAAATAAAAACAATGGGGGTGGAGAGATGACCCAGGAGTTAAGAACACTCGCTACTGTTGGAAAGGACCTGTGCTCGGGTCTCAATGCACACACTGGGTGGCTCACAACCACCTGAACGTTAGCTCCAAAGAATCTGACACCTTCTTCTGGCCTCTGTGGACACCTGTACACACATGGCATTTCACACACACACACACACACACACACACACACACCTAAATAAAACGATAAAAATAAATCTTAAAAATTTAAAAATTCTAAGAATGTTATTTTAAAAGAAAACTATCTGTGTTTAATATCTATGATTTTAGGTTTTTGCTAGTTTAGATGTTGTTTTTCTCGACTGATAATTCTGACGCACACAGTCATTTTTAAAAATCTTAAAATCACAGACTAGGATTGCCTACGAATACATAACTTTTATGAGAGCTGTAAAGATAATTTTTAGAAAAATGGAACATTGCCCATTTGTATGTACATACAGACTGACTCCCCCCACTTTTTTCCCCAATATTAGAGTTGAAGCCAGTGAATGTCCTGAGGACACTTCCTAGCTTTGCTGACACTCTTTGCAACAAATGCCCAGTTCTTCAGCAAAGCTGATCCCGGGTGCATTGCCTTCTGAACATCTGGATGGTTCTGCACTCTTCCTTTACAACAATGCATTGGCAAGCATTCAGCATTCATTACCAATGTCCCTTCAGGAGTCCTGGCAGCTTGTCTGTCAAAAAAAAAAAAAAAAAAAGAAAGAAAAAGAAAAAGAAAGAAGAAAAAAGAAACAAAATGCTCAATCAAAGGATTTACACACCGACAGGTGCTGGCTTCCAAAACATGTCAGCGAGCACTCCTCAAGCTGCTCCGGGAGGACTCAACTCTGGGGAGGACTGCTAGCTTCAGGGTGCATGACTCAACTAATCCAGAGAATGAGCTTCTTCAGTGTGCACAGGTCAGTCACATTTCTCCTCAGTGACAGAGGAGTCTCATTTCTCCTCCTTTTCACAGCATCTGATGTAATTCACAAGCTGGTGCTTCTGTGTTTGTGTCAGGGGCCAACACAAAGCCACTGTGGTGGGGACCAGAAAAAGTGGAGTCCAGGTACGGCCCTGACACCCCTCATTTTAGATGCAGTCTGGTGTGCATGCCTCATTTATCTAAGGTACCAGCAGTTCCTTGGAGCATTTCTCCTCAGAATGACGCCTTTCCTGACAGCCTGCTGAAGATAACAGTTCTCTCTGTACCCTTTTCTCATACCCTTTCTGTCTGTTCCCCATCCCCTCTCTTCCTTCCTAGTCTGTTCCTCTGCCCTGCACTTTCTCTCCCTTACCCTGTCCCCCCAGCCTTTTGCCCTTATCCTCAAAATGAACCCACCCAGAAAGCAGGTGTGGGAGCACCTTAGCCGGAAACAACCCGGACCACAGGCCCACCCCTGAGTCTGGTCTCCCTTGACTCAGCCCACCCACTGTTCAAATTAGCAAGCTTGCTGTGACAGTTCTACACACGCACATATGATACTCTGACAGTAAATACCTTCTCCCGTCCTTCCTCTCTCCTCCTGCCCCCTCCCCCTCCCCTAGCAGCTCACTCTTTCAGATCATCTTTTTCTTTTTAAAAACTTTTTACATATGAGAGACAACACACAATACTTTTCTGCTTCTGGCTAACTTCACATAGCACAATGCTGGTTTCATCATTTTTCCCTGCAGTTCTGTTTTTTACGGCTGACATGTGTATATATATGCAAATACACGCGCGCGCGCACACATACACACACACACACACACACACACACACACACAAACACACAAAAGTCAGCTGCCAGCTGAGAGACAATTAGCTGACTCCACACCTCACATGCCCATATCTTTCGGTTAAGTACCTTGAGCTAAGAAGGATAAAGGATCCTAACAAGAGAGTTCTGGTGTGGGTATGAGGGTGTCTTCAGAGGTAGGTTAGATGGAACTCTGAAAGACAACATGTGACCGTGCATGAGGCAGACATGGCTGCATCTACAAGACAACATGTGACCGTGCATGAGGCAGACATGGCTGCATAGCCGTGTGAGGATCTGCACAAGCTGCTCTCTGATAACGTCAGCGGGAGCAGGGCTCCTAAGTCAGAAGAGTAGGAAAGCCTGGTAGAAGAATAAACAGTGTCTACGTTGCAACAAAGTAGCTAGGAGTATCCTGCGTGGATTACATCATTCTTGCCTATGAACCTCCTGGTATCACAGAGGAGCCCCGAGCCCTCACAGGAGAGCCTGCATCTGCCTTCATCTCTAAAGCTAGCAGAGATGTCAATAGCTCATGGGCCCTGGTACACAACAAGTGCTTAATGTATGCTTGTGTGTGTGTGTGTGTTGGGGGTTTTCATGGTGGGGCTTTAAATGTCAGAGAAGTGCTGGCCACCGTGTTTTTCTCACTAAGCATACGGCAAACACTAGCTGCTGTTTTCATTGTGGTTACTATAATCACCTTTGCTTTGTAGATTAGAGACTTGTTAGAGAGGAAAGATTAAGCAGCCGCCTAATGGGGGTTGCCCAATAAATGGTAAAGCCAATATTCAAAGGCGACGGCCATGCAGTTCTGGAAGCCGCCTGCCTGAGTGCTTGGCCCTCCTATCTGTGAATAAGGAAGTTCGGTGGGTTTTCAGATCAGTGCCGGCAGTAACTAGAATTACCACTAAAAGAAAAAAAAAAAAAAATTAAAAACCTTCTCTCAGCTGGAGAGAGCAATGGCTGGGCAGACATGAAAACTTGAGCTTGAATTCCCAGAACCCACGTAAAAGCTGGGCAGGGTCATAGGTGCCTGTAACCGGCACTGGCAGCGCCCGGCAGATACCAGCAGCTTACTTACCAGCCAGCCTAGCCAAAAAAGTGAGCTTCGGAAAATAAATGATCAACAGAGGTAGAACCTGACATCCTGTTTTGACCTATACATGTGTGTGCAAAAGCTTGCACACACAGACATGCACACTCACACCCATCTACACACATGCACACGCACACACTACTTTTTCTAGTTCTAGGCCCAATAAATAGATTAGACTCAAAAAAGACAAAACAAGAAAACACCATAACAAGACCCTGCAAGTAAATCTGAGGATCATTTTGATGAACCATTACTTAGTCAAATATTGTTTCTTCAAACACAACTGAAAGAGGGTAATATTTTGGACAGTGCTGGGTTTTTTTTTCAGCAGGTGCTGGGCAGTGGTGATACATGCCTTTAATCCTAGCACTGGGGAGTCAGAGGCAGGTGGATTTCTGAGTTCAAGGCCACCCTGGTCTATAGATCGAATTCTAGAACAGGCAGGGCTACACAGAGAAAGCCTATCTTAATATGTCCACGCCAAAAAAAAAACAAAAAAACAAAAACAAAAAAAAAAACCCCTCTAAAAAACAAAAAAACCAAACTAAACCAAACAACAACAAAAAGTAAAAGAAGATGTTGTTGTTGTTGTTGTTGTTGTTCCAGAGGGTCTCTTCTCACCAGAGACAATCCTGCAATCACCAACTTCCATTCCTTGACCCAGAATGGGGTCCTGCTGGGTCACATTGAGACTCAGGAAAGCAGGAGAAAGAGAGAGACAATTCTCTGCCTCCACAGACACAGTCTTCCCACATACCGTGAGGACAAAGGGAGGGTGGGCAGGTCGAGCTCGGTAGAGAAAGTTCTGGAGTGTGGGAAGCCAGAGGAGGCTGGAAAGAAAGAAGGTGCCAAGAACTGGAGATTTGGTCCTCTTTCATGCCTGTCAAGACACAGAAAAAGCAAAATTCCCTTCTCCTACTTGTGCCCTGAACTCTTGGGCTGCATAATGCATTTTTTCCTTTTTCCTTTTTTTTTTTTTTTTTTTTTTTTAATATGCAACTATGTCTCCGACCTGGTCCTTGATTACCAGGATTAAAGTGTACCCCAAACAAACTGAAGAAAGAAGCACTAGGCCCCTCGAGTACTTACAGCAGTTGTGATGTCTTGTCATCTGTGGTCACATGACAAGCGAGACCACCAGCGGCAACAACATTTGGGTGGGGTGTGTGTGTGTGTATAAAATTCTTAGATTTTTTTTTCCATTCTCTATAACATATCAAAGCTGAAGTAATTCAAACATTCAAACAGGAAACCCAAAAGGGGACAGAAAACACTGTCTCCTGAAAGCAAAACTAAAAGACACGGACAAGCTAGAAGCCAAGTGAAGATGCAGACAGCAGATGCAGCAGCCCAGCAGTCTGGGGCAGGTGGTAACCTGACTGTCATGATCTCCCACGGGAGGTCATCAGTGACCCTGGCCCATCACATTTCTAGAGCTGTTCCAGAAAATTCTTTGCTTCTACAACCACACTCTTCAGTCTCAACTACTTCCTCTCCCGGGGTGTTTTCCAGTGCTAGGGACGGAAGCCATGCTCCATGCATGCTAGCCAGACACCCTCCACCAATGAGCTATGTCTTCAGTCCTCTCCCCATCTTGCCAAACTTTTTAACAGGCCAGTATCAGTACCATGGCTTGCTCTTAACTGCACACCAACGCCTCATCGACATGCAGCCCCATGACCTCCTGAGCAGCGGTGGCACACCAGGGACTGTCTAGCAGGAAGAAGACATACAGTCTGAGCTAGAAGGCAATGTAATTTTATCGTTTGATGTAGCAGAGGAGTCACTGAAGTAGATCAGGGTCAAAAATCTTCCCGTTAAAAAAGTGTGGTGTGTTGTAACGCCACACTTAAATCCAGAAGCAGTGTTCTCAACAGGGCTGTGTTGTGGTTGGGACAGAGCGGTCCTCGTCACTCATCGACATGGTAAGGTCGTCCTCGAGAGTTTCTACTTCACATTACAGGTGTTAATTCTGCTCAATTAAGGACGGCCAGCCCTTCCCCTTAGAGAAGCAATAAATCGAACAACTGCAGGACCATTTCATTATCTCCAAGGAGAAGAACCACTAAGTGGAAGGTTTTTATCTAGAAAGTCACGAGCAGTAAAACATGAAACCTACTCAAGCTGGTACGCAGTCTCTTCTCACCTTGGACTCCCCTTGAACTGAAAGTACCCATAATACACCTGGGTACTGCTTCCTGCCTGAGACAGGGAGGATCATGTATATGCTTTAAGAACACCCCCAAGTCAGAACTGTCTCGTTTTTACCTGGCAAATCTTAAAAGCGACCTGACATCTTAAAGATAGGCTTAATTTTTCTAATTGTGGCAGGGTTCCGGCCGCCCACCAGTGACAAGACCACAAAAGACGTAGGTACAGACAGGCTAACTTCAAAAAGCAAGCAGTCACTGCTTTTCTGTGAAACTGCAGAAGTCTAGGACCGCTTTATCCAGCTGAGCAGCGGGGTCTTTGGAAAGACAACTGATTATATAGAGAATGAGGGGGAAATCGCACAGCCTGGATGGCCCTAAACCAGTGGTTCTCAGGCCATGGATTGAGATCCCTTTAGGAGTCAAATGACCTTTTCGATAGGATCCCACATCAGATATACTGCCTATCGGATATTTACATTACCGGCCATAACAATAGCAAAATTACAGTTACTAGGTAACAACAAAAATAAGCTTATGGTTAGGGGTCACCACAACATGAGGAACTGTACTAAAGGGTGGCAGCATTGTGAAGGTTCAGAACCACTGCCCTAAACCATGAGGTTCTGAACCAATGGTTAACACGGGATGATGAAGCACGGGTATATTAAAATTAAATGAAGCAGCAGTGTCCCACCATGAACCGCTCACTCGGCTAAGTCTCTGCTACAGTCTCCCCAGCACCCGCATGTAACCAGGGCTAGGCTACCTGCCAGCTGCGAACACGCCTCCCGTTTGTAGGCGTCTACTTCCCCCTTCTAATCATCTCCCTATTGATCAGTCTGCCCTTGTTCTATCATTACAGGTTAGGCTGCTCCTGCAGATAAACCACTGTCCCAACAACTAGGCTGCACTGGCAGAGGCTCCCAGGTGGACCTCAGACAGATGGAGCCCACTGAGGCAACCTCTGGAAGATCGGGCTGGAGAAGGCTTCCCTGGGCTGTGAGTGTGACCTAAGGTCGTGCGTGCGGGAAGGAGGAGCTAGGCAAGGCAGGGAAACCACACCCCACAGAGGCCGTGTCTCTGCCTGGCTTCCACCACCTTCTCTCTGGCTTCACTCTTTCCTGATGCTAAGGGATCTAGGGGAGTCTTCTGGGTTGCTCAGCTCGGGCCCTCTTCTACAGAACTGAACAACCTATAGAGAGTCTAGGCCTACTCTCTAAGAGGGACGCCTGGCGTTTAGGAAGTGATTTCAGCTAAGAAATAGTGAGAAGATCCATCCAGGCACGCAACCCAGATACATGGATTCTACCCGCCCCTGAGCTGAATCAATGCTCTCCTCAACTTTCCAACGTCGGTGTCTAACTTCCCAGTCAGTACACGGGATGGGCCCTCTGTATCATGTGTGCAAGTTCTCTGACCTTAGAGCTAAGCAGGTCCCGCTGATTATCCCTGTTAGGTATCACGTGACTCACTTGCCTGTGCAGGTCCACTCTCAGGCTTTACTATTAGACTGCTATGTTCTAATTGCACTCATTTGTGAGAATGGCTACTGAAGTTACTCTCTCATGGTGGCAATCCCCCCCCCATCAGAATCCCTGGGGACTGTTGCTAATGGCAACTAATCCTTCTGATTGGCTGTTCTTCCCCTAGTCTCCTTTTTATTCTGGAGCTAGTGTAGGCTGACATTTTAAAAAAAATTGATAGACATATCATCTATTTTGAAACGCCTTTCATGGCTTGTCTTATTGGTAGGGAGTATCTGGGAGAAATCCAGGCCCATAGTCGGGGAGTGGAACAGGAAAAGAAGGGCGTATCCTCTATGGAAAAGAAGGGGCGTGTCCTCTATAGAACATTCCTATGCAAAGAAACAGGTTTAATAACCAAGAATACATGTGCCAGTCAATGTAACAGCTAAGTATCTCCCTGGAACACCCAACCTCACCCTAGGACTTGACTGAGAAGTCAAGACCTGTCCCACGTGGGGGTCGATGTGATCCTACAAGCAGAAGACCCACTGGCAGAAGACCTGGCAGTCATCTCTTCCACCTTTACCTTTCCTTCACCTGGACTCATCCACTTTATAGACACCCAGGTTCCTGCTCTCCAGAAAGAAGCCGAAGGTGTCAAAGGCCATTCTGTCTACAAGGCAGCACATCAGCACCACCTCAGGACTTTTTAGAAACAGACTCTTGAGTCCCTCTGAAGTCAAATCTGTGTCGTAGCAGGATGACTGGGGACTTGCGTGCACAATGATGTCTCAGGCCACTGTTAGGGAACAGTGTCAGGCTGGCTTCCCCTGGGGCTGATTTACTGACCTGTGCCCATCCTTCCCTTGACATTCCCAGGCAATTTTAATGTACTGGCAGTGTTGGGAAACAGAGCACAACTGTTGGGGGCCGACTTTTAGCAGAAATCGGCTATCAGCTCTGCAGCCATCTTGAGCCATATACCCTGACATGAGACTTGGATTACAATAGCCTACAACAGCTGAGCACACTCCGATAATCTTGGTTTAGATACCTTGGGTGTGTGAGATTAAAGGTGTGTGAGATTAAAGGTGTGTGACTTAAGAGTGACCTAGAGATCAGATTTAGAGACAAGACCTAAGGGCATGATTATAGGTGTGAACAAAAGGCATGGCTTAGAAGTGAGACATATAAAAGGCAGAGACAGACAGAGATCAGAGAATCAGACAGAGGAGACAGAGAAGCAGGCGCTTGGGAGAGAACTTGGAAGAAGTAACTTGGAGCTTGGAGGCACTAGGAACTAGGAACTCAAGACTTGAGAATCAGACACTCAGAGGAAGAGAGACTGAAGAATAAACGGGATTGAAACACACTCTGTCTGGTCTCCATTCTTCGAGTCTGCCCTCACTCTCTCTCTCTTGCTGAACCCCGACCCGTGGACCGGAGCTGCAGCTTGGGCCAGGATACAGTGGCCGCCAAACGCGGGGCAGCCCGGGCCTCAACATTTTGCTCAGGCCTCGACATTTTTGGCACCCGAACGTGGGGCTAGTGCGGCTCCCAACACACAAGGGCTTCCTTCGTCCCTGGCTACTTTGGTCCCCTCAAACATACCAGACACTGGTTAAATGCCAAAGTCACTATGAGGAGAAATAAACCCAGACTAAGAGGAATGCCACTGCCCAAGAGCACCAACTACAGCTGAATGTTCTTCTGTCTTGTGCTCCTTCCCTTTGGCCAAGCGAGGGTCTCGCTTCGCTTACAAGTAGCCTGTCCCTTTTGGCAGGAGCTAGTCCTAACTGAAAAGGAACCTCCCCAAGATAGCACGGAGGGAAGATGTACCATTGTTTTGAGTCCTCCAGGCAGGAGACAACTCACCCCAATATTCTTGAAACTCTCCCAGAATAAGTCCTGAGACTAATATCTGAGACATACCTAAGTTCCAAGCATGTCAGGATGGCTGGTCCCCAAGGGCCCCTTCAGTCCACCCTAGCTCTCTTCTGCACAACCCCCGCCCCCACCCCCAGTACATCCCGACTCCTACTTTGCTCATGTTCTTCCCTCAGTCTGGAACATTCCTCCATGGCCTAGGTCACACTTTCTTCCAGCTCTCAACTGAAATGTCATTTGTCTGGCCCATTCCCAACCCCAGGCGCAGTAAGCCCACTCTGTTCTGCAGGGCACATGATGTCCTTTCCCGGTTCTTGTCAGTTTGTGTTTGTGTTTGATGGCCTGCCTCCCTCCACTGGGAACACCTTAAGGACTAGGAGTGTGTCTGTTCTCTTCACACCAAAGGCCCGGAAGAGATGGTTAATACATGCTGGCTGAAAGAACCCATGCATCTATCTGTTAGCTTCGGATCTGGGACTTTCATCTCCATGGCACAGACTGCCAGCTTGCCCTCAGTCTGTTCTCCCTCCCTTCAGAGAGAGAACACGGAAACTCAACTGGGACCATGGCTTCTCTCTCAGAGAAAAGGCTCATTGCGTCCTCTCCAGATGCCGGTGCAGCTGAACTCAGTGGACTCTGTGAGGGGTAGAATGTTCAGCTTTCGGACAGAGTCATCCAGCCAGACATAGTGGAGAGCACTTGTAATCTCAGCACTTGAGGGGTGCAGGCAGGAGGGTCGGGAGTTCAAGGCCATCTTCGGCCACATAAAGAGATAGACATTAGCCTGAATTAAACAAAGTCCCATCTCAAGATACACAGAGAGAGATGAGAGAGGGAGAGGGGGAGGGGGGAGGGGGAGGGGGGAGGGGGGAGGGGGAGGGGGAGGGGGAGGGGGAGGGGGAGGGGGAGGGGGAGAGAGAGAGAGAGAGAGAGAGAGAGAGAGAGAGAGAGAGAGAGACAGACAGACAGACAGACAGACAGACAGAGCGTGCACGCAGGAAGGGCTCCTTAAGAGTGGCCGGTTCCTCTCTCATAAGTGGACTGAGGCTCCACAAAGCGACCACAGGCATGGAAACCATGTTCAGTGTAGACACACAGCAGAAAGAACAGAGGAAAACCAGAAACAAACCGAAAAGAAAAGTCCCGGGACTCCAGACACCATGGAGCCCAGCTCAGCCCTGGGAGCTTCCTCTGTGCTCCAACATAGATAACAAACATACTCCTTCATCTGATACTATCCTGTCACTCCAGGATAGCAGAACTTGGCCTGGTGGCCCCTTCTAGTTCTGAGTGTGCATGGCAGGAGCGTGAGGCACCGGTGTGTCTCTCTTCCCTTAATTATATGCCTCGCTTAAATCCAGAGCAGAAGTGAGAGCGTGAAGTGGTCACCTGGCAGGAAGGTTTTGACACAGTGGGATGAAGAGGGAACTTGGAGTCTGGCCTGAGGGAGTGCCCTGGGCCTCAGCTTCCTCCCTATGAAGAGGTGTCTGGAGGCCAGTCTGTCACCTACCACCTCCCCTCTCCAAAGGTCTTTTCCTTTCAGTAGGTTTCTGTGTTGCGCAACAGAAATAAACATAATGGCACACAAGGCATGGGGTTTTAAATTGCTGTGAACCGACTGACCTTCGGCTGAGCTCAAAACATCATTCAAAGATAGCCCCTCAATATGGATGCCCTGGGCATGGACACAAGACCCATCCAATCAGGACAAATGTCAGCACAGCCTTGACCCTTGGGGGGTGGGCAGGCTTGGTTCTGCAGATCTGACCATCCGTTGTCCTGAATGCATTAGTTCTGGTAAAGAGCCTCGTGCACGTAGAGAGGAAAAGAGGGAAAGAAGAACTAAGCGAGGGGATGGGGTGGGGGCAGAGAAGAGGAATTGCCCTCAGTGAAGTCTGTCTGGGAGGGGACACTGGGGTGTGAAAACACAAAGAGCAAGAGAAGGGAGGCAACCGTCCGCTATCGCAGATGTCAGCCAAGTGCCCACACGTGACGATGAACAAATATGTAAAACACAAAGGAGATGAATGGTCCATGGATAAATGATGCAGACTCTTTCCGTTGAAGTGACAATTACCTTCACACATAGCAGAAGGGATTCCAGTGCCTGAGCCCCACACAGACTCAGATACAAGACAAAGGGACTACAGTATCTGCATTGTTAAGTCCACTCATTTTATTTCCATTTCAAGGAGAGGAGCCCATCCAACCCTCATCTACATTTGCAAGCAAAAGGGCACTGGCCGGAGCTGACAGTGGCACCAGCACCGGCACCCAGTTAACACCACTGCCTGCACTGTCTGCACTTCACTGTACTTCATTTGGAGCTGATGGCTGACTGCAGTCAGCACTGGCTCCACTCTCTTCCACTTCCTCCTCCCTCACTGCACTCCGGCTCACTGCAGAAGTGAACCCATCCCAGTGGCTGCTCCAGGGGCACCGGTTTTGTTTTTTTGTTTGTTTGTTTGTTTTTTTTTTTCCTGTAACTTCACATAGCCCGAAGGCAAGCCAAGGTCTTCCTGTCACAGACCATAAAACATATTCTCTCAATGCAGCAAGACATTCCTCTACTGTCCTACTGGATTCTCTCAGCGCCAGGCAGGAAAGGACTTAGTTCACTTCTGTTAAACTTGGGAGACTAGGTACTAAGAGAGACAGCAAGCCTGGTGAGTTTCCACCGCCAGCCCTATGGTCACCCACTGTCCCATGCTATTCAGAAACTGGCTTGTATACAGTAAGATTGTCCAATCTCCACAGGGGGCATCGAGCTCATCTCATATGTCCCATAGTGATGGGACAGGGGAGGTTAGTACCTTTCTTCCCCACTCTGACTGAGAGAGCATGCCCAGCAGGCCCCAGGGATCCTCCCACTGTGCCTCCTCAGCCTCTAGAGTACAAACAGCACAGCACAGCTTCTGGCTTTTTAATGTAGGTGCTGGGAACTCAAAGTCAGGTCCTCCTGTTTGCATGGCAGCACTCATCTCCTGAGATCTCTCCCAGCTCCCTCAGCCCTTGACTTTCAGTGATACTCCTCTTCTGTCCAAGCTTGGGTGGGGGGAGGGGTGCTTTCCAGAGAAAATGTGGTGGTCACACGGTTAAGACAACAACAGAAAATCTACTCTGAAATTCATCATTTAGAAACATGTCAGCCATAATATTTTATGTCCTGCACTTCCTGGGATTTTTATTTCCTAGGAATCCTGGCAACAGTAACGACAGATGGTGTTCCTCCATCTCTTACAGATAAACGTAAACTTTTTACCATCTTTTTAATTTAAACACAATGCCACCTGTCTGCTGTTCCACCGATTAAACCAGAAAGTTGTTTGTTGGTTTTTTTTTTTAAATAGACTATATCTAGGTAGGACAAAGGGGTACTAGAAGAACAACACACACAAAGACTCTCCTGCTGATGTGTTAGAAAGAAACATCACTCGTTCATGAAATCAACTGCAATCAAATAAATGGACACAAGAACTCACCATGTAGACCAGGCTAGCCTTGAACTCATAGAGATCCAACTGCCTCTGACTCCTGATGCTGGGATTAAAGGTGTGTGCCTCCACAGCAGGCATAACTTCAATATTTGAAAACAGAGTATCTAAGTAACCATCCATTCCTTAGATGGCTCAAAGGGACAGAGGAGAGCCTCCAGGTAGACACATTTGTCCGATATCTCCTGAATGCTGGTGCTTTCAGGAGCTACATAGAAAGAACCGTAGAGCCACGAGAAGCTTGCATGAAAAAAAATTAGTTCTATAGTCTCTCCTTTCTTGTACACCCAGCCTGAAAGTCATCTCAGTCAACACAATTGTATAACTATGGCAGCCCAGGCTCTCCCCTGAGAATGGATCCAGTGAGCTGAAGAGACCCTTGCTAGGAACTGCAGGGCCTGCTTACATAGATGCCAGGACTGTTTCAGATGATGACCAGGCACATGGATGGCTAAGAATCTACACTAAGTAAAGACCTGGGCTGGTGTTTGCCTCCTGGAGCTACTAGGAACTGGAAACCCTCCACACATCTACAATGGCTCTATGCGCCACAGAACGAGAGCTGGGAGAATCACACAGAACTCTTGCCTCTGTTGCCAGCGTCTCCCCAGGTAGCACCTAGAGAACACAGTAAGTACCCAGCACTACTGGGAAGAGACAAGCACATTCTGGACAAGCCAATCAGGGTGCTCAACTCCCGTGAGAGCCAGAGAAGTTTGCACTGCTGAACCAAAGTCTATCGGGTAACCCAAAAAGACATTTTTCCATTAACAACTAAACCGGTAAAGAATCCCTACCTAGATAAAAACATAAGCTTAAAAAATAAATAAATGTCATGGGCTAGTCATCCCCTAGAAGTAAGAGAAGTCTAAAAATGGAACAAACAAACAGCATAACATATTAACTATAGATCCCTGGTTCTAAAACGTGTGTGCGTGTGTGTGTGTGTGTGTGTGTGTGTGTGTGTGTGTGTAATGCAGTCATGTTCCCTCCTTAAGTTCTTTTTTTTTTTTTTTTTGGTTTTTCGAGACAGGGTTTCTCTGTGTAGTCCTGGTTGTGTCCTGGAACTCGCTCTGTAGACCAGGCTGGCCTCGAACTCAGAAATCCGCCTGCCTCTGCCTCCCAAGTGCTGGGATTAACCTCCTTAAGTTCTTAAACCATCTTTTTTCAAAGAAGAAAATTATTTCCCTTTCCATTAGAACCAGGGCTTGGGCCACCCCCAGCTACTTACTCCTCAGGACAGTAATTAACGGCCTGAGCACCCTCCTTACCCAGCATCTCCCTGAGGCTAGAGGCTTTGCAGGCACTAGTTCCAGTATAAACACCCACCCACCCCCCATAGTCCCATGGACATCAGGTCCGTGCACACCATGGGCATCACTCCTTTCTTGGTTGACAACTGTCCCAGTCCGCCTCTCTCCATAAGCACAGACATGCTCACCTTCCGAATTCACCTACCTGCCTAGAGACTACTGTGCTCACTCATGAGGACAGGGTGCCTAGGGTGGGAGTGACACATCTGCTCCACACACAAGGTCAGTGACTGGTGAAGGGTTTGGGCATAAGGGAACCTGGGACATTTGGAATGCAGCTTTTAATTGGCAGAATAGTCTAAGGTTGGGATCTCGGCTGGACACGTTCTCATTTAAAGTAGTTTTGTATCCTAGGGATAAGCACTAAGCAGCTTCATAACAGAATACAAGGGTGAGAGTGATAACAACAGCACTAGCGTTACAGGTACTACGGCCGTGAACAACCAGAACAACTTTATATATAATAAGTGCTCTAAGCCACAAAGGAGACTCATTGTTTGCTAAATTTTGGTTTAGCTTCAGAACACATTCCCTAGACAAAAACCTTATCCCCAACGGCAACATAGTAACAGAGAGCAAAGCTGCTTCAGAAGTGGCTGGAACGCCAGGCCTGGCTCATGCTATTCCACCATTACACACTGAGCATTCTGTCTCAAACACCTAGGGCCCATCAAGGAGCGGAGCAGCTCCTCAGAACACAGCTGAGGATGTGCACGTTGCCATCAAACTTAGGGACAGTGGCAGATGACAGCACAGCCATGCCTCAAGCCCTCGAACAGTTAAGGGCCACGGAGTAAGAGAGTTGGAGGTGCCACGTAAGGAAAACACGTACCATCCTCAAACACAAAGGACTGCCAAAGACGCCAAACAGCCAGTTGATTTTACAGCACCATCATATCCCCCTTGTAGGTAGGTGATAGTGCCTTCTCTGAAGTTTGGAGCACTGGATGAAATGACCTTCAAGAAGCCTGCCTCATCCTTATCCAATATTCTGACAGGGTCTTTCTAGTACTACTGTCTACAGATGTGTGCCCTGTGATTTTTCAATACAGAAACACGTTTAAAAATAGTTTAAAAGACTACCCCCAAACCCTTCTCCACCCTCATCAGTTCTGTGGGGTTTCTTCTGTTGCCTTTTTGGTTTCTGTCAAGGCTTACTTATTATCTTCAAAGCAAATCTATGCCTCTGTTTTAGCAAATAGTTAAGAGGCAGACCAAAAGGCTGTCTCCATTGCAGCTTGAGCATGTGACTTTAAGACCACTGGGTCTTATTTTTTTTTTTTTTTTTTTTAATGTCTGTTTTGGCAAACGGAACCAGCAAAGATGTTCTTCTATGTTCCTAAGTCCTCAGCAGTTATATTTGGAAGAGAAACGTTTTCTACAATCTGATTCTTGGATCTCACTTTGTCCTGCAAACCTACAGCAGACCCCACAGTTGAAACAAGCCAAAGGGCTCTCTCTCTCTCCCTGGACTCAGAGTACTGACACGCCTTGGAGTTTGTGCAGAGAAAGGTTGGTGGTTGTGTTAAACCAAAGTAGGCATTCTGAAGTCTCCCAAACCAGCTCTTTCCAGCCGTGTCATTACCTCTGTTTCCAACTTTCTTTTCTCTGCCAAACTAAGGGAAGAAAGGAACAAAATAAAAACGTTCGACTGGGTACACCCACAGGAAATATTTGGCTAATTCTATAATAACCTGAGGTGCATAAACGTTAAACAAATGAGTTCATTCTCTAAACGTCTGAGACTAGGGTAATTTAGTCAGACTGCTAGGCTGGGAGAGGCCTTCGGTATTAACTTGTCCAGCACTCATTTCACGAATGGCTGAGTGTCTTGAATAGCTGCTAACTCCAACCCAGACACCCTAGGGTGGACTGACGTCCAGACCTCGTGTCCTGACTCCTAGAACAGTGTTGCTTCCACTACACAACACAGTGCTGTGTCAGAAGCTCCTACTAGGACGGAGAACAGCAATTAAGACACATTCCGGGTGTCCAGCAGCCCCATTTGTTCACCCAAATCGAGAACACACACAGCTTCTAGATTCACTACGAGGCTCACATTCCTTGTGTGGTAGACAGAGAAACACAGGATCCAGCATGTGGCCCAACAAAACTTAGAGAAACTGAATCACAGACACAGTTGAGGGCCAGAAAAGAAAAAAAAAAAAAAACACTTTTCATCTCCAAGGTCTTTGGGGAGGGCGGACCACTGCTACCCAGTGGCGCAGGGGCCAGAAATGCAAGAGGGATCTACTGTCACCCCGTCCCCTTGATGAGTTTTTTTTTTTTTTTTTTTTTTTTTTTTTTTTTTTTTTTTTTTTTTTTTTTTTTTTTTGTCAAGAGTGTGTTCTCTGCGGTTTACAACTCTGGTTGCTGAAAAGGTGTGGGCCACATCCTCTGCAAGGGGCGAACCCCAGTAGCTTAGTTTACAACCAAGTTGGTTCTCCCCAGAGGACACCAACCAGCAGGTCCACGCGCCCGGGTGTTCCTGGACAGACTCGCCTCTCTCCGATTGCCGGAGGCTCGGATGCAACCCACACACAGCCACGCGCGACGTGTAGCCGTCCCCGAACCACAAGCACCCCTCGCCCTCCCTCGCCGCCACGACACCCTCCGGAGATTGTGCCCATCCCGGCGCCCACCTGAGGTGGTCCGAGCGCGCTCCCGCTCCCGCTCCCGCGGCGCGCTCCTCGGCGCCTCCATGCGGGCTGCGCGCCTCCACCCGCGCGCACCCTTCGCTACAGCCCGGCGCCCCGCTCGCTTCCCTGCAGCCGCAGTCGGAGCTCAGCTACCGTGACAGCCGTCCGTGCTCCCGCCCCGAGCGCAGACTGACGCGCGGCACCGCCACTCAGAAGCTGGGGCGGGGTCTAGGGGCGGAGCCTCAGCGCGAGTTTGGCTTGGAAGGCGCGGGCGTTGGGGAATGGAGAGCTCGGAAGCCCAGCGGAGCGCTGCATAGGAGGCGGCTCTGCCCCGGGGGCTGCTTCTCCATGCTCACCCGGGGGCGTTCTACCTGCTCGGATCCGGAGTCGCCTCCGGAACTCTGCACCAGAGCCAGCGAACTTGTAGAAGAGGCTGATGGGCCGAGGGACGATGACCGTCACCGGCCCGGGACAGCTTGGTGCCTCGATTCCAGATTCACCACCGGACAGAGAGCGAGAGACTGGGATCCAGGAGCAGCTGCGCCTGGGGACTTGTTCCACTACGTGGGGCAGGGCTTCCTCGTCTTTGTCCGTGGGTCAGCACAACCAGCAGTGCGTGCTTGGAACTGTTTAGAGACAGAACATGACCATTCTTGACAAAGTGGCTCTATAAAGTAATTTCTTAATTGTTAAAAAAAAAAATACAAACAGCTAACAAGAAAAGTAAATGACCTAACAAGAAAAAGGCTCCTGATTTCCTAATTTGATGGATCCCTCCTTTTTTTTTCAAGAGGAAGAGGAGGAGGAGGAGGAGGAGGAGGAGGAGGAGGAGGAGGAGGAGGAGGAGGAGAAAAGAACTATTTAAAATCTCGATGAGTACTTCCTTTTTCTCCGGTGCAGACAGATTGCAGATAAAAAAAAAATAAAAAATAAAAATTTAAAAAAAAAAAAAAAACCTAACATGTGGAATATCCTGGCAGCCTCCGGAAAAAAAATAAGCGCCATAACTGAAGAAAGATGTGGAAACAGCCTGGAATTTCAATTGAGTTCAATAGCCTTGGGCAATGTGAACAAGGCATTGAAACATTGCTAGCCTCTCTGGATCTCAGAACAAAGGATCAAAGGATTGTAGATCTATCCCGCATTTGCTCGTGAGATTGGTAGTGTAACCCGGGTCTACTGAGGCCCATCTGGTGCTAGTGCAGAATTCAAACTAAGGTCTGACCTCAGTCGCTCAAATGTTCCCAAGCTTGGCTGTGTTTAAAAATCTCTTATCCAACTAAGATATTTAACATTGAGGGGGCCGGTTTTCTACAGGCGTAAACCATCCCTTGCGTGTTTAGGGGACAGCACTCCCACAAAATTAACGACTGAAGACTTGGGCCTGTTTAACATAAACAAGGTTATGAGCAAATTGCCAGAACAAATTGCCTGTTCTTGAAACTGAAAGAACCGAGTCGAATTTCTTGTGGTATGATAAAATTTACTGGAGTCCCTCAACTACAAAACAAATTAGCCACCCAGTCTCCCGCCCCACCTCACACAAAATAATATTTATGAACACTGCTGTTTAGACTGGCCTAAAATCCCCTCAGTTAATCCACATTTAAGATTTCATGGTTATCTCTTAAAGTTCTGTACTGTTCCCCAAGCTGAGTGGGAAGCCTCTTAGGGCAATATTTGAAGACCTGAACCTTGAGCCAGACCACCATGATTGCCCGGACACTAGCCATGTGGTTTTCATAAATTAACACGTTTTGTGCCTTACTCTCCTCACCTGTAAAATGGGACCATAAGACTTTTTTTTTTTCTCTTTTTCATGGGAATTGAATGTGTACAACCCTCTTGGGATGATAGCTTTGCATATAAGCATCATCACATTAACATTAGTTAAAACTTACACATAGAGATGCCTGATTAGCTTTCTGGTCTACCATTGTGTGATTTACCACATCTTAACAACAATGAGGTTGGATGCTTTGTTTGTTTTTAAGAAGAGATGGTGCACCCTTTGTAGGACGAACACTGGCCAAGAATCCTTAGTGCTGAGCTCAGAACTTGAGGATTTAGGAATGTGCATGCTGAGGCTAAAGGCTAAGCTCAACCAAAGCTTCACATCAACTGCCTCCCCCTCAGATCTTCTCACAAATCCAGTCACCAAAATATCCACCTGAGAACGTCCACAAGCAGAGATGTGCCAAGAACCGTTACCCTGGAGCGGTCAGAGTAAATAGCTAGGGCAAAGGTTATGCAGGTTGGGGGAGGGGGAAGAGGAGAAGGATGGAGAGAGGAAAGGAGGGAGGGAGGGAAGGAGGGAGGGAGGGAGGGAGGGAAGGAGGGAGGGAGTGGAGGGGAGGGAATGAACAAGGGAATCTGGACAGTAGTTCCTAACAACTAGCTCTATGAAGAGTTTGTTTTCATGACCATTTGAACTCCAAAAATGGAATCTGAGAGTCCAGGACCATTGAAGATGTGGCCTAATGTACTTTGCCTTGCTGTCAAACCATGCATTTTATTCAGGGTTACTTATTCATATACAAGCCAGCCCCAGGCTAGAACAGTGTGATTTTTTTTTTTTTTTCATGAGAGCAGTAAAACCTGTTGTACTTTGTTCCTGTAATCATTACAAACCATTTCTACTCAAAGTTTCCTTGGTAGACTTGTTAACCAGTAAGTGAGACAGGTACCTTTAAGGACCAACTCCTATATGAACACCCCTTCCGAGGGTCTGTCCTTTCTTTTATTTTTAGATTAAACTTTATAAGGTAAGCTGTATATACACAACGGCATGCCCGTTCATTCTAGCCTGTCAATCATGTGTTCTTTGCCCTTCAATCAAGCGTGCCCCTGAATGTGTCTATTAGGATTTCTTCTTAAATTATGATCTTAAACGGAGCGTGCTCACATAGGTATCCCTAACTGAGCACGCTTGGGAATGCGCCCACTGCCAAGGGCTTTCGTTTCTGAATATGGAAAGGCTCCTGAAATAAAAACCCCCACACTCACTACCTTTGTTGGAGAAAGGCATTGCTTTGGAAATAGCTTCCCCGTGCCCCTGGCTTGCTCCAGGACTAGGTAGTCATTCTCCGCTCTCCTTGGCTGTTTCATCCTTGACGTCACTAACACGTGAACTCATTGCATTTGGTTACAGACCGGCTTCTACTTAAACATCTTCCTTGGATAGGAAATTTGCAAAGGGAGATGCAGGGTCCATTGTTACGATTTGCATTACTGAGAACCCAACGTACAATGGACTTCTTCAGTATTCAGGGAATGAATTCCTGAGTGAATGAGTGAGCAAAAGCAATATCAGGCTCCCAGCCAAGAACCAGTGAAAAGTTCCAGCTCACCCTCACTTCCCACTGTCTCAGCCCTAATCACTGTCTTCGTGGCAAGACATGCAGACATAGAATGTATTATTTTAATGGGCCGCCAAGATGGCTCAGCAGGCAAAGACATCTGCTACCGTGCCTAAGAGCTGAGCTCAGTTCCTTGGACCCAAGTGGTAGGAGAGACCCTACTGCTGCAAGCTGTCCTCTGTCTTCCACACAGGGGTCTATGACACACCTGTGCACACATATGCATGTGCGTGAGAACACACCAAATAATCAAATAAATGGAATTAGAAACCTTTGAGAAGTATCCATTTGACTGCCAGTAGGTACGTGGTGCACTGGCATTCAAAACAATCACAGTGCCCAAGTATGGTGCAAGCACTAGGAGAGGTAGGCAGATTTCTATGAGTTCAAGGACAGCCTGGTCTACAAAGCAAATTCCAGGCCAACCAAGGCTACAGGGTGAGACCCTGTCTCAGAAAATGACATTCACACTGAGATGTCCCCGTCACCAACCATCTACTTCTAGAATTTTTCTTTCATCTTCTCACAAGGAAAGCTGACACCCACTCAACACTGACTTCCCGTTGTCCCCTCCTTCCAGTCCTGGTAATCACCGTTGTATTTCCTGTCTTGATGAGTTTGACATTGTAGATCCTTCATGTAAGTGGAAACTTACAGTATCTGTCCTTTTGTGAGTGGATTCGCCTTTCTTTCTTTCGCTCTTTCTTTCTTTCTTTCTTTCTTTCTTTCTTCTTCTTCTTCTTCTTCTTCTTCTTCTTCTTCTCCCTTCTTCTTCTTCTTCTCCCTTCTTCTTCTTCTTCTCCCTTCTTTTTCTTCTTCTTCCTCTTCCTCTTTCTCTTCTTTCTTCTTCTTCTTCTTCTTCTTCTTCTTCTTCTTCTTCTTCTTCTTCTTCTTCTTCTTCTTCTTCTTCTTCTTCTAATTTTGTAATTATATTTATTTGCAGACTTAGGACCCAGGACGTTACCTCCCCAGTGGTGGCGGATCTCGTCATATCTGCCATTATAATTGGTCCTAATAGCTTCCACCAGTTTAGAGCACCCTTGTCTTCTGAGTTAACCTGTGTGAAGGCAACAGTGTTGAATGTCTTCCTGTGGACCAGGCGCCCCAGCCTGGCCTTTCCCTTAATGCAGTAAGGCATCCCCATCTTTCGGCACAGGGCAGGCAGGAAAACCACCAGCTCAATGGGGTCTACATCATGGGCAATCACCACCAGCTGAGCCTTCTTGTTCCCCACCAAGGTGGTGACTGTATTGACTCCTCTTAAGAGGACAGGTGGTCTCTTAGTTGGGACGTCCCCTTTCTTCTCAGCACAGGCTAGTAACCTTTGCTTCTTCTGTTGCTTTGTCTCTGGCCTGTACTTGTGGGCAAGCTTAAGCAGCTGAGTAGCTGTTTGTCTGTCCAGGGCCTGGGTGAACTGGTTAATGGCAGGAGGTACTTTGAGCTGCTTATACAGGATGGCTCTTTGCTGCTGCAGCCTGATGTATCAAGGCCATTTGACGAAGCGCGTTAGATCTCTTTTGGGCCAGATGTCCTACCCAATTCCGAAGTTCTTGGGCCTTTTCTCAAACAAAGGATTGACCACCTTTTTGGCCTCCTGTTTCTTGACGAAGGTAGGGCTCAGGGCCACCTTCTTCCCCTTGGCCGTCTTTCCTCTGGGCACCTTGCTCGGCTGGAGGAGCTGGATTCGTCTTTCTAGAATATCTCCTAACTTCATCGGCTGTGTGTCTAAGAGCCTCCTCCTTTGGGATGGATAAGATTTCATCCTATGCAATTCTTATTCATTCATTATCCATTGATATCATTCTATGCAAATGCTGCAACTTATTATCCATCAATAGACACTCTTTGGCAATTGTAGAAAATACACTGTGAGCAGTGGTGGACACGCACCTCTCTGAATCTGTGTTTTCACTGTCCCAGAATGGTGTTATCAGAAAATATGACATTTCTATGCAGAAATTCTTGAGAAATCACCATATGGTACTCCGCAGTGGAACTGGGACTGTGTGCTGGCCTGGAGATTCAGAGGAACCAAGGACCCAGAAGCTCTACTGAGAGAAGCTGCTGTGAGCCGGAAGCACAAGTGGTCTCCCTCCTGTGGTCTCTTCCTAGTCCCTGGGAGGAGCCTGTCAAGGGAGGAGCCTGTCATGGGAGGAGCCTGTCAGGGGAGGAGCCTGTCATGGGAGGAGCCTGTCATGGGAGGAGCCTGTCATGGGAGGAGCCTGTCATGGGAGGAGCCTGTCATGGGAGGAGCCTATCAGGGGAGGAGCCTGTCGGGGGAGGAGCCTTTTAGGGGAGGAGCCTGTGGAGCTTAGGCTCCAACAGTGGATGAAGGGTCTCATTGCTATTTATCTTTTCCTACACTCATCATCATCACTGTTGTCCTAATCATTGTCATCGTCATCTTCATTATAGTCGTCATTATCACCTCAGTATTGAACTATCCCCAGGGCCTTGAGCTTAACAGGCAAATGCTGTGTCTCTGAGCATTGGTTTCCTTAATGTCAGTCAACCTATCAAATGCTAGATGATACTTCCTTATGTTTGGGACTGTGGTTTCTCTAAGGATGTGTTGAACATGGCTCTGTCTCTATGTATTTATCTATCTATCTATTCCTCCAGAGACTGTCAGGGCAGGTCTTTGGACCATTCACCGACTTATGAAATGTCGATATTTCTGCATTTGAGAAGCTGAGACATTCTTTTGGCTTTTCTCCTTGCATTCTGTGTTGTGTCTCATCTCGTTATCTCTTATTTACATAAAGTTCCGGAATCACTGAAAAGTCTCCTGGACCAAAGTCAGTTCGGGTCGCCGTGTTTGTACTAGAGAGCAGTGTGTGAGTCAAGAGGTAAAGCTGGAACCCGGCTCTTGTATGGGCGGCCTGTGCAGGTGTCTCCCCTTTAATCCCACAACCTCCATTTAGATACACACAGTCACTATCCCAGAAAGAAACAGACAGAAAGCAGAAGCACAAACACTTTACTGTATCGTACCGTAGGTCATCCCGATAGCACGAACAGTCTAGGACTTGAACCTTGCTTCCAAGGCCACATGGAAAACATTCTCAAAAAATGTAAATTCCTTCCCAGGAACTCAACAAGCACCAAAAGCCACACACACACACACACACACACACACACACACACACACACACACACGATCGTTTTTTCCAAGATGATCAGTAATTAGAACAGTGGAACACCTAGGAAGCCACCCAATCACAGGATTGGTGATGTGCAGGATCACAGCTTAAAGATGGACAGATGCTGGGAGTCGGGTGAAGCCAAGATCCAGCAGGAAGAAGCAGAAACATGGAAGCCAAGGCCTGGCCTACGGAGGCTGGGAAAGCAGGGGCTCCCTGGAACATCAGCAAGGCAAGGCTGCCCAGCGGATGCTTAGCTGCCGTGATGGGGACCTTTCACCTGTGCTAGCGGGGATCTGGGGGCACCGTTCAAATTGTGTTTTTTAATTTAAAATGAAGAGTAATTATTAACGACACGACAATTGTAAAATGTGTTCCGAATGCTGAAAATCACGAGCAGTCACGTAAGTGACAACACTGCTGTTGTCACCTTTGCATTTACACCTTAGCACCCATAAGCCTTGGCTCTTAGAACAGCTGCTGCTAGGAGGGAAAGCTAAAGAGCTGGCTGGGGTGTTGGGGTGTCTGCTGGGATCCCCAAGAGGAAATGGGAGATGTGGGGGTGGCGGGTGGAACACTTTGTGACTTTATGGTGCTCCAGAACAGAACATAGGGTTTCAAAAAAAAAAAAAACTAGCTATTTTTTATGAAATTGGATTTCTTTGTTCTTCCTCAAATTCCTGACAACTGCGCTGACTTGGTGTCTCTGAACTTTGATTCTGGTGTGGGCGGCCCCTGGCTCTGGATCTTCTTAGTTGACTCCTCCAGTCCCACCAGTCTCAGATATCCCTAAGAGAAGCATTTGGAACCACCGAAGATGAGTACTCCCTCTGGCCTCCCCACCCCACCCCATCCCCTACCTGTTACCTGGTTGCACTTAGCACTTTACTACGTACTTGTCCAAGTCCTGCTCCAGAGAGCAGGAACAGAGGCTGTTGCCTTGGGCCCCTCTGTAAGCGCTTCTCGTGAGGCTGTCTACACACTGTCTTCTTCACCACACTCGAAGGGCTGCAGTTGTGTTCCTTCCCGCCCTCTGCCAACAGGCTCAATTCTCAGATGTTCTTGTCAACAGTGTCACCTCCCAATGGATAACGCTTCCTCTTTCATGCCTGGCAGGGACAGCAGGCGTCTGCCCACAAGAAACATGCCAAGGAAAAGAGAGCATTGCTAAATGCTCCGACAAATGAAGCAATTTGGAGAGAGACAAGATCTAAGGTCTTGAAGAAACTGTGTTGGGCTCAAGCACTAATGAAACAAAAAGCATATTTTTTTTTTTTTTTTAATATTTAGCCAAAGAGGAACAAGAGAGCACAGCTGTTGTGGTTGTCTGCTCCACCCCACCCCAGTCTTCAAGTACATCTCGGAGTCAGAAAGAGACCAGATTATACTTCTTCTCTGGCCTGCTTGCTTACTTGGGGAGAGCCCTCGGGCTGACAAACTCCATTCATTGTCCTGCTTTGCTGACAGGACAAATTCTGATTCGGGGTTGACGATTAAGAGAGAGAGGGTGCAATGAAGTGGTAGAAGACTGCAGCCTGGAATCTTGTAGCTTGCTTCCCTACAACACGCTACTTGAATGATAATGGAAAATCTTCATCCTTCATGGGCCTTAGTTTTTTTTGACAGATTAGATAGATAGATAGATAGATAGATAGATAGATAGATATAGATAGATAGGTAGATAGATGATAGATAGATAGATTGATAGATGATAGATAGATGATAGATAGATAGATAGATAGATGGGAAGCATAAATATGGTAGATGATATATGATAGATTAGATGGATAGATAGATATGTAGATATAGATGATAAATAGATTAGATAGATTATAGATGAGACAGAGAGAGAGAGAGAGAGAGAGAGAGAGAGAGAGAGAGAGAGAGAGAGAACGTATGACAGGATAAAATTTCTTGGGCCCTATTTGATCCAACAACTATAATTCTGAAATGAAAACTTCCTCAGACACCTGGTTTAAATGCTTACATATTTAAAAGATAAAGCACCAGGCGGAATAGGAAAGTCTGTATCAAAATGAACGACAGAGCGCCACAGGCTGAACACAGGCCCAGTTCCTAAATTGACACGTCATCTGCAGTGCGATTGTATTAAGGGGTGGGGCCTTCAGGAGGTGACTCCATCGTGAGGGATCTGCACTCATGAATGAGCTGTGACCTCATAAAGAGATAGAAAGGAATGTTCTACCCCTTGGCCCAGTCTGTCATGTGAGCACGTGGCAGAAGGGGACCACCTGTGAATCGAAGGGTAAGACTTTACCAGACATCAAATTGGCTGGCCGTTTGACCGTTGACTTGCCTCCAGATGGGTGGACAACACATTTATACTGTTTGTAAATGCACTGGCTACTTGCTTCATTATAGCCTCTATAGACTAAGACACACTGGAAAGACTCATTTTCTTTCCTTTGAGGAAGAGGCTTCTCTTTCTAGGGTTGTTCTGTGTTGGTTAGACATGGAATGGGGACTCTGCAGTGGGGACTTCTGCAGCCTTTAGGCACTTAGAGGAAACTGTCTCCCTGACAATGAAATGAGCGTGGAAAATCAGATCCAAGCCTTAGCCACACCAGAAGCAGTAGTCCTGCTGTGTCTGCACATACAGAAAGTCCCAAACGATTCTCCTTCCTTGTTTCTTTAGTATAAACCTGTTTCTAACACATTTTCTCTAAGTTACAACTAAAATGACATTAACTAGTGAGAGTGCACTAGTCTGGTGGTTTCCATCTCTGTGACAAGTAACTAAGGCCTGTTCACCATTACACTGTAATGAAAAGAGCTGTATTTGGTTTGTGAGGTTTGGAGGCAGAGAGTTCATAGTGTATGCAGGCTGTGATGGGAGCCTTGTAGCCAACTGTCTCTGTCTCTGTCTCTGTCTCTGTCTCTGTCTCTGTCTCTGTCTCTGTCTCTCTCTCTCTCTCTCTCTGTGTGTGTGTGTGTGTGTGTGTGTGTGTGTGATTATTGTTGAAGATGGAGCCCAGGGTATCACACAGGAGCTCTCTCCCACAGTTCCTCACAGCCCAGGATCTCTCTCTCCACTAATGAGTAATTCCAGGGAGCCCTTAAGGATTCACTCCTCAAGCCCTACCCCACCTCAAGCCCATTTCACAGAAAAAAAAGTATGCACAGAGAAACCTTGAAAGAATAACCCCCCATATCATCTAGCATGTGTGAGTAAGAAGATTAAAGTTTATTTTTCTTTGCACATGTTTGAGTATTTTTTCCAAACTCTCTACAGTTATTAGAACTAATTTTTAATGATTATTTTTAGCACACCATCTTTTTAGGAACTTGCTGTACCATAGAGGGTCCTCCTTTAATTGTTGACGTATCAGTAGTATTTAGGATTTGAAGCGCAATTGATGTGACTTGTGAGGTAGTCACTCATGCTCTCAGTTCTAGACCGTGACACTGCACTTTTTTTTGTAAAGGACCAGATAGTCGGCATCTGAGGTTTTGCAGGTCACATTCTCTCTGTGTCAATCACTGATCTCTGCTGCTTCAGCACCCACATGAGTGGAGATGCTTTCTAAATTAACATGGGTGTGTTCCAATGATACTTGATTCAGGGATGCTGAACTTCAAATGTAAAACTATCTTACCCCACACCACTGGAACGGGACATTTGTAGAATGTCTTAGTCACCGTGTATTTTACCTCTTCAAACACTGCAGTCGTTAAATGAGTACTCGCAGAAACAGGTAGTGGATGAATGAGCGAGCCAATGACAGGTCTCCTAGGAACTCCCTTGGGAAGTAGCAGATCCTTGTGTGGTCAAGTTGTAACACACCAAAAGAGTCCTTGGGTGTACTTACTCTGCGCTGCCTTCAGCCATTGCTTAGTGCTGTGTCATGTAATCGGAAGCCTACACAGCCCAGCTGTGCCTCTGCCCAGAAACCTCTCTGATGGTTTCTACTTGTTCAACAAGTGTCTTTCTTGGCTGGTGGGGAAAGGTGCTCTGTTTCTCACACCTTGACCATTTAAAATGAAGCCTCAGGGATTACCTAGAGCCAGAAACCCTGAGCTACACTAAGATGAAGAAGAGAAAAGAAATACCACAAACGGCCATTCGATCTTTCCTTTGCCTGTTGGATATTTTACATATAATTATTAATTTTCACTGATAAGGAGAAAGATCACAGAGCTCACTGTGAACTGTCTAAAGCAATCATTACTAAAATCTGGTAGGTAATGACTAACAGGAATGGATTGCCTGAGTATATTTGTTATCTTTTTCTATCTCAAGGAGCAACTTTAAAAGTAGAGATTCAAGTAGACCAAAAATTACAATGATTTTTTTTTGACAGAGTGGTATTGTTTGAATCTGAAGCAATCTCTCCAGGCTTGTGTTTGAACACTGTATCATGTGAGTTCCAGACGCTGTTCTGGAAGCCTGAAAACCCAAGTCCCAAAGGGACCGTGGCTTGACAGGTGGAGTCGGGTCCCAGGGGTGGGCCTTTGAAAGTTCTAACTCCTTCCTGATTCAGGTCTAGTCTCTATTTCTTGGTTGGCTGCAGGGTATAACCAATTACTTCACAGTCTTGGTGACACCAGCTGAGTCTTACTGCCACGCCTTCCTGTCATGATCGAAATCCTCCAAAACTATGAGTCAAAACAAATCCTTACCCCCTTAACACTTTTGCCTGTGAGGAACTTTGTTCTTGTTTTTGTTTGTTTGAGCAATAGGAAAAGTAACTCACAGAGGAGGGACACTGAGCAGAAAGAACACACCTCCTTTAAAAGCTCATACTGTGGAAAAAACCAAGAAGCGTAACAACAACAACAACAAAAATGATCTTGATAAAACTTGCTGGCTATTAATTGTATTTCTTGAACATCTCCAAGTACCACCTTATTCAATCTTCACGAAGCAGGGAGGACCGCAAGCCCATTATACAGATGAAACTGAGGCACATGGATGATATGGAGTGTTTTGAAATCAGTCATCCAGAGAACATGAGAGCATATGTTCCAGAGGATACTGATAATCCAAAGAAGCATTCAAGGATACATAATGAATCCATAGCAAAAGCTTAACCAGTGGAACTATTGTTCTGGACCACTGACTTTTGAGTTACACATTTATCTTCTTTTATTATTTGGTGAACGATGTCCAAGATAGATCACCCTTTATAATCAGAGAATTTCAAAGACATTGATTTTTATTGTTTTAAATTATGTGTTAAGTATGTACTATGTAGGTGGATATCCTACATATATATATATATATGTATGTGTATGTGTATGTGTGTGTGTGTGTGTGTGTGTGTGTGTGTGTGCACTCTCGGGGGTCAGAGGCATTGGCTCCCTGGAGCTAGAGTTATGGATGGTTGTGAGCCACCCAACATGGGTTCTGGGAACCAAAGTCAGGTACGCAGGAAGAACAAGCTGCAAGTACGAGCCATCCCTAGATCTTAACCCCAAGATTTCGTTGCTATGAGGGAAACTCAGACTCTTGGTCACCCTGTCAAATCGGATCTAGATCTTTGCCAATGAAATGAATGTAGTGTTGTGATACTAATTAATTCTCCTAAGGTCCAGCAACTACTTACTAGAAAGAACCCTGATCCTCTGGCTCCCAAGGTTCTGTCACTCCATCTTTTGTTGGTTCAGCCCCGGCAACAGACATATACAGTTAGTCTGTTGGGCCCCTCTTAGAGAAAACTGATGCCTCCCTGGATTTATGTCTTCCCGAGGAAGATGCCAAGCACAGGGACCATCGTTTTGGTCAATAAAAGACGATGGCCCACACCAACTGGTACCTACCATGGCACTGGAACATGGACGTCTACAGTGACAACATGGCTCTTGCTAGAGTTGACAGTTAGCAAGACTCGTTTAGCAGAGCCAGGGGATGGAAAAAGAGATTGAGGAACTTGATAACACCGCATTCAGATTCCTGCTGTGAACATGCTGTAAAAGCAATTACCCCCGGACTGAGACAGGAAGCCTGATGCTTCTGGAAGGAAGGATCCCAGGGAGAAGCGTAGAGTTGGCTACTTGCCATGAAGTAACGTCTGAGCGTGTGGAAAGTAACACTGAACACTTGCTAGAATGGCCATTGTATCTGGAAAAAAAGCTAACTGTCGGTACAGAGAAAACCCAGACAGGCAACAAAACGAGACAGTGACCCCCCCCCCCCCAGGAAGAACAAACAGTTGTCTGAGGAGGGACCCCTTAGCCCAGCTGTGAGTGATATGCACGATACTCAGAGAAGGTTAAAACTATTGTGACAAGATGTGTGAATGAAGATAAGAGTACAGGAGGGGAAAGGCAGCAGGGACAGAGGAAGTCAAAGATAATGTCTGAAATGATAAAGACTAGAAAAGTCACAGTAGTTAGATAGTGCGTGTCAGTAGTCCCTGAGGCAGGAGGATCAGTTGAGCCCAAGAATTCTAGACTGTATGTTAATCGAGTGTCCACATTAAGTTCAGTATAAAATGGTGATCTCATGAGAAGCATGGGGTCACCAGGTCACTTAAAAGGAGGACTGGCCCTACCAGGTCAGAAGGAGAACAGATTAAAAATATGAGTAGAAAAACCCTAAGAATTCAGCTAAAATGGCTGAAATCATAGAGAAGAAAGTTCAAGAGTTATCTTGTTAAAAATTTTAAAACAAAATGCTTTCAGTCATAGATATTATTTTATATTAAATGTTAAACAATATTTATAAACATAAGCACTCTATACCTTTAAACTTTTTTTTTTTTGAGACAGGTTTTCTCTGTGTAGTCCTGGCTGTCCTGAAACTCACTCTGTAGACCAGGCTGGCCTCGAACTCAGAAATCTACCTGCCTCTGCCTCCCAAGTGCTGGGATTAAAGGCATGTACCACCACTGCCCAGTTTAAACTTTTAAAGAACATTTAACTATGTATATCAGATAATAGTCTCAGAGAAGCCATTGGTGTTAGTTAAGTCTACAGCCTCAGACTTAAAATTGAATGATTGTCTTAATCTATTAAAACGAGCCAACAAATGAATACAAGAACCAAAATGCATATGCCTCCCTCAGAGACAAGCATCTTCAAATACAATGAAGTGCAATGCTTCTGAGGGAAGGGGCCCAGTTATTGAAAGCAATCTACACAGCAAAATGGCCCAGAAATTCTGAGACACATCACAGTGTCTTTATCATAGTGTTGGGCCTGGAATTTACCCCTGATGGACAGGCATCCTGCAAGCTGTCAGGAGCCAGGTTCTAGCCACACGCTTTGTGTTCAAGTGCAAGGGTGAGATCTTAGAACATCAAAGGTTAAACACATTAGAGCCAGTAGCTGTGAGCATAAGACCATGAATCGATTCAGGAGAAAAATGAGGTTCCATTTAGGAAACCTCGTCTTGTTTCTTTCTTGGTCATCTCTAGCCTTTGCTCTGTGGTTCCAGCACCCCACAGTCTTGCTAGCAGTGGAAGGACATTTGTCAATCCCCAAAAGCCAACTGTAGACTGTTGAGTGACATAAATCCCAGAGCAGCTCATTGCCCTGTCTTCCCAGGCTAAGCTCCAGAAGATGCATGGGTGAAGATTCAAGACTATCCAAGGCTAGACCACCATATCTATCAGCACTTCTGCCCAGGAGACACTACAAAAACAGCACTCTAGTGTAAAAGTAGCTTTTATTCATTTGATGCAAGAGGCTAACTGCCTCTGTCTGCTAACCTAGGCCTGGCCCTAGAAGCTTCTGGCCTCTGTACAATCTAATCTAGGCCTAGAATGTTTTCAGCCTCTGAGACTTGCTGCTGAGTAAGCTCTTCCTTCCTAGTTCTTCCTTCTGAGCTCTGATTGGCTGATTCAACTCAGCTGTTCTGGCTCAAACTCCCCTCCAAGCTGACTGATTTAATCTGGCTTTTCTCGGCTTCTCCTTAATTTCTCTGCTTGACCTCATACTATCTTTGGCAATCACTTCTAATCTTCTGACTCTTTCTCATTCTCTGGCTTATTCTGTCTTCACCTGTGTCTAGGTTGTTCCCTCTCTGCAACCTGTCTCTGTACAACTGTCCCAGTAAAACTGCCTCCTTCTCCCCCACCCCCTCTGTGCTGCTCTCTCTTAAGTAGCGTCTCTTTTCTCCCTGTTCTTATGAGAGTTGGGCATATACTATTCTGTCAAATCTTTCTCTGATTCTTTACTTTGTCTGCCAGACAATTACTTTCAAACAAAGGCGCTTCCTTCTACAAACCAAGATTAACTTTATTGTTTGGGATTAAGAATGTGTTCTAAGAGTGTGTATGTATTCCAGCCAGAGGGGTTAAAGGTGTGTGCTAAGGCTGAGCCACACCGCAACTAGAAATAGGTTTTCCCAATCAACAACACAATCTTGGGGTTCACACTGTGCTCAAATATCCTCGAACACTGTAGAGTGCTGCTTACACAGTAACATGTGAGTCAGGACCTGAGTCACAAGTGACAAAATCTCACTTGAAATCATCATAGCTTCAAAGGAGAATTCATTGTTTTGATCAACTGGGAAGTCTCAGGGTTAACCTAGCGCCAAACATAACTGCTCCCAGTAAGTCACACAATGTTATGTCTTCTATCTCAGTCCCTGTTTCATTTGGTTAATATCTGTCTGTTTGATTGCCAGCTCCTCCTCAATCATGTGAGCCTCGTCATACACAATCTCAGAATAAGTTCTTTCAGCATATTAAGCAACACACATACAAATGTGTGCATTTGCATATGAACACACACACTCATATGTACCATACACACACCATTCACAGCCAATTACTGCATACGTTATTGTATGAAGCCAGTCTAGATCTCGTCTCTAGGGCCAGCATAATCATAAGTCCTGAGTTTAACAGCCCTAGGTAAGAGATCAAGAATTCTACAAGTAGACGGGCCTATCTGTTGCCAAAAGAAAAGGGAAGAGTTATGGGTAGGCAAAACTTCAGAGATCCTTGTATCCCTGACAAATGCAGCTTAAGCAGAGCATGCAGTTAGTAGGCTGAGACTGTTGTGATTAAACACTTCTTACCAGGGGACTGAAGCAGTCCACACAGCCTCTGTCCTGAGCCTGTTGAGGTCACCTCCACCTGATCCTCCTCATCCTGTCTCAGTTGCTAGTTCTCTCTTCATTCTCATAAAATCATGCTCCCACCAACCAACAGAGTTCTCATGTACTGACTGATACCACAGCTGGAGATGTGAGCCTCTCTGTCTGCATTTGACTAGTGTGCACACTGTAAGTCAGGTGCACACACAGTAGGTCAGCACCAGCGGAATGTCAGTGGCTCTTGCTCTCTCTCTCTCTCTTCCTAGGAGCACCCAAAACCCTATGACGGGACTGGATATCTGGCTCAGTAGTTACAAAGACTCGATGTTTTTGCAGAAGACCTCATTCAGTTCCCAGCACTCCCATGGCAGCTTCTAAAATTCCAGTTCCATGGGACCTGGTACCCTCTCTGGTTTCTGCTGGCACCAGGCATGTGCATGGTGTACACAGAGGCAAACACTCATACATTACCAAATACAGGTTTTATAACAAGGAACCCTATGAAGACAAGACTTCTGGGCAGTCAGCGTTTCTTCAAAGGTTTTAGTGAAATCTCTCATTGCCCTCTCCCGTCCCTCTTCCCTCTTTTGGCAAAATCTTTCTAGGAAATCTCCCCCTTACTTTCATGTCCTTTTCTGATGTATGTGCAACCCATTGATATTAAGGCTGATAGAGTTCACGATTTCCAGTCTGCTTTCTTTGTTTTAATTACATGGCAGATGTGCAGGGGTGGCCACAACTCCCATCCCCATGCTCTTCTGTGGTCCTGCTTATCTTCGGTGACTTCTCTGTGGTTTGTCCCCAAGGATTCACAGGCTGAGTGCATGGTCCTCAGTGTGTCAGTGCTGAGATGCTAGAAGTCTGAAGAAAAGGTCAAGCAGGTAGTGATTGAATCATTCAGCCATCATTCTCAGAAAAGATTGCCATAGATTATGCAGAGCCATGGTTGTCTGAGGGTGTGTCACAAGAGGAGCTTCCTGTCTCACCAAGTGATTGCTCTTACATGTGCTCCTGATGCTGTGACAACCGTCTGTCATACGACCTTCACTGGAGGCTTGATAGATGAGGCCACCTTACCTTCGACCTTTAGAGTCCAAACTGAGATAAATAAATCTCTTGTCTTTATAAGTCATTTAGCCACAGGCATTTTGTAACAGCAATGGAAAATAGGCTAATATACCTTCTCATAAAAAAATGTACACTCTATTTTTAATTCTTGAATCTGGCAGACCTGAGGTGATGGTAAAAATACACATGTTATCGTGAAAGTGATTCTGGGATTTTTAATAAAAGCTTCCATCATGTGCTCTGAAGTCCTGTGAGAAGGCCAATTAGCGGACGGCGCTGCCATGTTGGGAGGAGGATTCGATGCTGTTTTGAGAGACTCCGACTAAGGTTTGGAGACTTAGCTACTGGATCCACCCAGCCCATGCCATGTACCAGGCAGGACTGTCCCTGTAAAATTCATATGTTGATGCTGAATTCCAACAGCTATAGTATGAAGACGTGAGTGAGGCCTTTAGGAGCTGACTAGTCATGGAGAACAGAGCTCTCACTAACGAGGTTAGTTTCCTTATCAAAGAGGCCGACAGAGGTTTTGTTGTTTATTTGTTTGTTTGTTTGTTTGTTTGTTTCTTCCACCATTGATGACACAACAGCAAATTGTTATCTTTGAAATGGAATGAGCTCTTTACCAGAGCCGGAGGTTCTGATGCCTTGGTCTTGAACACGCCAAGTATTCAGAGCTATAAGCACTAAGTTTCTTTTGCTTGCAATTCCCAGCCTATGGACTAGAGATGAGATGACTGAATGGTTGTGGATGTTTGTCTGAGTTGTATTCTCTTTATCTGCACAGGTGGCTCACAACCATCTGCAGTGCCAGCTCCAGGGAATCTAACACCTTCTTCTGGCCTCTTCAAGCATACTAGATCTCTCTCTCTCTCTCTCTCTCTCTCTCTCTCTCTCTCTCTCTCTCTCCTCTCTCTCTCCTCTCTCTCCTCTCTCCTCTCCTCTCTCTCTCTCCTCTCTCTCTCCTCTCTCTCCACTCTCTCTCTCTCTCTCTCTCTCTCTCTCTCTCTCTCTCTCTCTCTCAATTTACTTAACCTAAGATGTTTTGTTATAGTAGGACAAAGAGGTAAAACACACTATGAAGTAACACGTCAGCCTCCAGCTACATCCAAACTTGGTCTTCCCACCAGAAGCTTTACACTTCACATGTGGAAAACAGAATGATTCCTGCTCTGCCTTGTCCAAATTCCTGGCCCATGACAGCCCCGTTGCCAATACTGAATTGGCAACAGGCAGATAACTATAAATAGCGTGTGAACAAACCCTCTAAGAGGAGAGGAGGCATCCCAGCCCAACACAGATGTCCAGGATCTTGTTACAGCCAGAAGCACTGTTGCAGAACCCTGCACGCAACAGTTCATGGATGCGCAGAGGACTGGCATGTAAGGGCTTTAGAATTAGTCTCGTCTACACACAGATGGGAGACCACACTGGCAGCAAGTAAGTCAAGTAGAGACAGACCCTCACTTTAGGGAGCCAGGGTACAGACTAGTGAAGCAAATAACATGTCAGCCCAGGTTGGCTGGAGTAGTGTAAACGCAAGAACAACCGGGAAGTTTATGAACGACCAACACAGACATGATCCAAGTCCTTGTGTTAAGATCCTTCAGGTCATGAGTTCTGCATGGGATCAACCTGGGCCAAAGCAATGCATAAATCATCAGGGGTTTGGGGCCCAAGACAAGAAATTTAATTTATGTGCTCCAAGTTGACTGGAGACAGATGCCAATTCACGGAAAGACTGAACAGGGAGATCTTAGCGTATCAGGGTGACAGACCAGGAAGGTCTGTCATTAGGGGCTGGGCCTCCAGGGTCAGACTCTGGTGTCCACCCTGAAATTAGCACTAACTTCTCTGCAGCCCTGGACAGGTCACTCAGTCTCCTTGAGCCCTGGAGCTCTCACCCTGTAGCGCCTCCCTGTCTGTGTGCTAACAGGATCAAATGACATCATACCGTGCATGTGGAGACATGTGGTGGCCTGAGACCCAGCAAGCATCCAGGAAGATGGTTCTGATGACAGATGTGACAGGATATGGTGGTGTTTCCCTATTATCTTTGTTCTCTTTACAACAGCAAGGATAGTGTGGCCAGCAGAGGCAGGGGCAGTCTTGATATCCTGAGCAACTGTGCTCACAGGATAGAGCCAGATGACTTTGACCAAGCCACTTAGAGCATCAGTTTTGTTTCTGCTTCTAACTGAATGGATGCTCATAACATTGGGCGTTATCACATATAAAACCAGGAGCCTGTGGCTAGCCCATGGTGATAATCTCAATGAATCTTAATGTTTGATGTTATAAATAAGTCCTGTGTTTTACATCTTAGAGCCTTCCTTGCTTTCAGTATTGCCAGAACTATAGGTGTTGGCTTGAATTAAAAGGTGAAGATGAGGTGGTCAGCTGGTGCTGCTGTCTTCTGGCTTAAGGCCCTGACACTTCACTAACATCTCCTAGGCTGGAGAGATGGTTCAGTGGGGAACGTGCTTGCTGTGCAAATGTGGGGACCTGAGTTCAGATCCCCAGAACCCAGGTTTATCTGAACATAGTAGTGCTGATCCCTCATTCCAGTGAATCTACAAGGAGACAAGATGGTCGCTGGAAAGTTGCAGTGCCAGTGTACACAGTGGCAATAAAGAGATGATGCTGTCTCACACAGTAGAGGACTGACCCTAAGGCTGTCCTCTGACAACGTTATGGCAATTGTCAGAGCACATGGTCTCCCTCCCCCTCCCTTTCTCCTCTTCTTCCTCTCTCCTTCCTATTCCCCCCCTCTCTGTCTCTCTCTCTCTCTCTCTCTCTCTTTCTGTCTCTCCCCCCACACACCAGATTTTTAGCAAATGTGTGTGTGTGTGTGTGTGTGTGTGTGTGTGTGTGTGTGTGTGTATTTCCACCTATGTAACCACAATGTACACTTACTGTTTTCATATTTGGCTCCCATGTGATCTCTGGAGTTGAAGTTACAGTTTCCTGTACAATGAACTCAGAAAAATGCACATAAAGTGATCTTGATATTTCAGTTAATGTCACATGATGTGACGCAAGCATGGGCTCCCTTTCAAGTCCATGTCATTGAAGGACAGACACCCTAACTCTTATCCCTTCCCTACCTTTCATCTCATTTCTGAAGAAGAATGGAAGATATGACAATATGAGACCCTTCTTTCCTGGGGCCTTTAAATAGCCAGAATGTCTAACTCACTCATACCTGTGATCAATCTCAGCTGTTGACCCAGAGGCTGAGGACCTGCCTCCTTCCACGACAAAGGTATTTTCAAACCTGGATGAGAGAGTTTTTCAACAAAGCATCACACAATTTTCTCTCTCAAGTAAGAAGTGTGAAACTTACTTGCAATCAAGTCTGTCCTCACCTAGTTCAGATCACACTCTGCAGAATTTGCACTTTGTCTGTGTGCTCTCTGCAAGTGGGACACTGTATCTGTGTGCTCTCTGTATGTGGGGCACTGTGTCTGTGTGTTCTCTACATGTGGGACACTCTGTGCTCTCTGTATCTGGGACACTGTGTCTGTGTGCTCTCTGCATGTGTGACACTGTGTGTACTCTCTGCATGTGTGACACTGTGTGTGCTCTCTGCATGTGGGAAACTGTGTCTGTGTGCTCTCTGCATGTGGGACACTGTGTCTGTATGCTCTCTGTATGTGGGGCACTGTGTCTGTGTGTTCTCTACATGTGGGACACTCTGTGCTCTCTGTAAGTGGGACACTGTATTCTCTGTATGTGGGGCACTGTGTCTTGTGCTCTCTGCATGTGTGACACTGTGTGTGCTCTCTGCATGTGGGACACTGTGTCTGTGTGTTCTCTGCATGTGGGCACTGTGTCTGTGTGCTCTCTGCATGTGGGACACTGTCTGTGTGCTCTCTACATGTGGGACACTGTGTCTGTGCTCTCTGTATGTGGGACACTGTGTTTGTGTGGTCTCTGTATGTGCAACATTGTGTCTGTGTGCTCTCTGCATGTGGGACACTGTGTCTGTGTGCTCTCTAATGTGGGACACTGTGTCTGTGTGCTCTCTGTATGTGGGACACTATTTCACTGGAATCATCTGTCTGCAAGCAGAAGAGCTTGGGCAAACAGCTGTATTCCAGTAAGGTGGGAAAGAACCCTGATTACTCTAACTAAAAAACATAAATCAAGGATGAAGGAGCACAGGCTAGCTCATTATGTGATAAGCTAGCTTATCATGGGATAAGAAGCTAGTAGGTCGGTACAGAGGAGAATGTCACCGTGAAAGGCCAACAGGAAACCAGAGAGGAACTGCCCTAACCACATCGTTCATTTGGCTCCAACTGGTTTGCTTTGAAGCAGAGACTTACAGAACATTGCAGCAGGACTGGAAGAGAAGACTGAATCAAAGTGTGGAATAAATACTAGGATGGCCTCTTTTGGAACATTCTTAGAACTGGCTGTGCCATTTTGTTTTGGTTTTTCTTTTCTTCCCCGAGCAGATGCTGGTGATCATAGGACCTCAGCTTGGGGCTCGGTACTACTTCGAGGCTTTTGTTGAAAAATGCCAGTGCTTGCCAGTCACTCCTCACTGCACCTCCTTCAGAGTCCCCTACAGCCACCAAGCTGGCACAGAGAGGACCCCCCCCCCCCCCCGTGGGCCTCAGCAGCAGAGGAAGCACATTGAGACACAGCCTTCCTGTTTGAGACTCTTCCTCTCAAAGCCTGTCAGCCACAGGGTTCCCAGAGATTCTCACATGACTAGGCTCAGCTTGAAAACTGCAGTTTGAGGATCTTGGAGGGGGAGCTACTTGTGGGTGGCTTATCAGAGGCAAATGGGAACTTCTGTAATTTGCTGTTTGCGGTGTGAGGGGAGCTGGAGAAGCACACTACTTCTCTGTGTTTCGAGCCTCTGGGAGTGTCACCGGGACCTTCCACTCACTCGGTCAGGCAGAGAGGGAAAGAGAAGGAATTCAAGACCAACCCCTCACTGCCGCCTTGAGTTCTCATCCTCTTCCTCCTCCTTGTCTTCCTCTTCCGCCTCCTTTCTTCTCTCTCATCTTCCCTCCTCCTCTCCTCCTCTTCCTCCTCCTCCTCTTGCTCCTCTTCTCTTCCTCTTCCTCCTCTTGCTTCTCCTCTCCTCTTTGCCTCTTTGCTTAGCTTCTCCAACAACAATGTCGGTTTGCATGGCTCTACTTCAGGCCATCTGGCTGCTTTTATAGAAAACAGCAGACTGGATGGCTTAGAAACTCCATTTCCCACTGTTCTGGAAGCTGGGAAACCCGAGATCAAGGGGCCAGCAGACTCTGGCATATGAATGCTGTTTCCACACACTCTTACACACTGAGCCACGTCCCAGGGCCAACAGTTACCCCAGATCAGCACAGCTCCCATTGAGGCATTGCTAGCCAAGCAATGTACCTCGGCTTCATGGGCGGCCCGACAGCAATGACAGCTTCTACTTCAAAGCATTCTTGTGAAACACAGTGAGGTGACTCCAAAAGTATGGATCGGTTTCCCAGAAGTGACTAAAGGGATTGGGCATCAGTCAGACTAATAGCAAACTGGTGGTTACCATTGGCAACATTCTCATCATTAATTATAAATGTAGTGACCTACAAGGGTTCACACTCACAGTCGTTTAATTCTACTGGTCATTCTTCATATTATTATGCAAATAATGTGATGGCTAGTTTTAATTGTGAACTTGGCAGAATCTGCAATTGTTTGGGAGATGGCCTTGTCTCTGGGCATGCCTGTGAGGTTATCTTGACTACACTTGTTGAGTGTGAACACTAGTTGAGCCACCCACCCATTGTGAGTGGCTCATTCCCTGGACAGAGAGGTACAGGAACTTAGTTGAGCAGGAGCCCGAGTTCATCCTGACTATGAACACAATGTAATCAGCCACTTCAAGATCCTGCCTTGACTTTCCTTCAGTGTAGGACCGTACCCTTGAATGATGAGCCAAAAGAAAACCTTTCTCCCTTAAGTTGCTTTTGTCAGAGTATTTTAATCATAGGAACCAGACAATTAAAACCTACACTTCATGAGCGGTAAGTGTCATGTTCACAAGCTCTTTCCAGTCTTGTGTGCTGAACTATGTGAACACCGGTACAGCTACAACATAACTGAGAAGCCTAGAGTTTAGAGACTTCCATTTTAAAAAGGTCTTAAAGGTGCATTTATAGTATCTTTTGTGTCTTCGTGCTTTGTATAATAGCACCTGTGTGCATGGTGCCTGCCCTCAGCGGTCAGAAGAAGGTTGAGAGTCACCAAGTGGGTGCAAGGAATCAAATCTAGGTCATCTGTAAGAGCAACGACTGCTCTTAAACACGAAGCCATCTCTCCAGCCCCAGGCGCATTCATTTTTATGTGAGTACTGCAGCCACACCTGCCCAACATTTGTCAAAGAGGGAGACGTAGGTTCACCCATCCTTAAGAGCAATTTAATTGCAAAATTATCATATAAAGTAATGGGGTTCATTATGACATTTTCACACATACTCCACTCTTGTTGCTCATCTTCTCCTGCCCCTCTGGCTCCCTCCTGTGGGTCCCCTTCCTTCCCAAAGAGCACCCCTTCTGCTTTATTTAATCTGTGTCCTATTACCTTCTATTTCCTCTGTTTCCTCCTCCAAGATCTTTTTTCTCTTTCTTTCTTTCTTTCTTTCTTTCTTTCTTTCTTTCTTTCTTTCTTTCTTTTTTTTTTTTTTGTTTTTTTTTTTTGTTGTTGTTTTTTTGAGACAGGGTTTCTCTATATAACCCTGGCTGTCCTGGAACTCACTCTGTAGACCAGGTTGGCCTCAAACTCAGAAATCCACCTGCCTCTGCGTCTCTGCGTCTCTGCGTCTCTGCGTCTCTGCGTCTCTGCGTCTCTGCGTCTCTGCCTCTCTGCCTCTCTGCCTCTCTGCCTCTCTGCCTCTCTGCCTCTCTGCCTCTCTGCCTATCTGCCTATCTGCCTCTCTGCCTCTGCCTCCCAAATGCTGGAATTAAAGGCATGTGCCACCACTGCCCAGCCATGTTTTTATTTTCTATTTTTTTAAGATCTTTTTTTTTGTGGCCCCCTTTCTAGTTTCATGATGCCCCCCCCATGTATATATATACACATATATAAAAAAGTTTAATGTGCATATACACACACTAGAATTTTATTGAGCCACAAAACAAAATTAAATTATAACATTGTCAGGAAAGATGGATGGAATTGGAAATTACTATGTTAAGTGAAGTAAAACCTCACCTGGGGACGATAAATACTATGTGTTCTCTCCTACACAGAGATGGGGGGCTTTATAGTCCTGTTCACAAAGCAAACCTTCTCCAGGACATGAGAAATATTGCAAGGATGTTTACCGTGCAGACAGCTTTAAAAAGATTATTCAGAATAAAAGCTACTGCGAGGTGCCAGGGAGATGACTCAGAGAATAAAGGTGCCCGATGACCCAAGTGAAATCACCATGACCCACATGGTAGGAGAGAAACAACTTCCACAAGATGTCCTTGGTCTCCACAAGAGCGTTCTCTCTCTCTCTCTCTCTCTCTCTCTCTCTCTCTCTCTCTCTCTCTCTCTCTCTCACACACACACACACACACACACACACATTATTAATAAATAATTAACAGAATAACTTTAAAGTTGTCGTAAGTCACATAATGCACTAGAGTGTAGCCCCAACAAGGTATCTATCGCTTTGGCTGCCTGATCTCCAAGGCACTCTCTTAAGTCCTGGTGCCGTGAAAGTTGTCTCAGCATCCACTCTAAGCAAATATTTCCCTATGCAATTGGCGGGGCTCTGTCCCCAAGGCACACCTTTCGGTTCTGTCTCACACTCAGGTGGTTCAAGTCAGTGGCCCAAGGAAAGAACTTAGGCTTTTCCTTGCTGCCCACCCAAAGACACCCAGTCTCTTCACCTAGAGGTTCATTTCTTGCTTTCTCATCCTTCCAACCTGCCGAAGAGCTTAAAGTGACTTCTCCTGCTCCCTTACAGTACTGCCTGCTGGATGTCACCCCTGCACTCTGCCTGCCTGCCTCCATTCTTGCTTCTTCATGACCTGGGGTGCAGGCCTGGCCTCTGGACTCCTTGTCCAGGTTCAGTAAATTTAAAAACAAATCTTTTAACTTGACACTATGGTGATAGTGTGGTAGACTTTTGCCTTCCACCTAAAGAACCAGGCATACTAGTGAGAAGAAGACTGGGATCCAACGCCAGAATGATGCTGAAGCAGGCACATTCTGGACTCAGGTCAGATAAGAGCCACAAGGTGCCTGGCAGTTTAACTTCCCATGTGAGAGGTGCCTCGTGGGTGATTGGACAATGGCCCACTAGTTTGTCAGCAATGCAAAAGAAACATCACAGGAACGGTGCACTCCAGGCATCTGTGTTCAGTCACTCCTTCACATTCCAGGAGGGCAGAGTTGCCAACTGCTCTGTCACTGGAATCCTAGCTTAGCTGGTGTCTCTCAGAACAAGATACAAGACATTGTGCACAGTGGTCTATGGAGTAACTGAGACCTAGAGTCTTCATCAGGCACTCAAGGCAAGCCTGAACCTGCCTCTTCCAGTGTCCGTCTGGAAAGGATGGCCCATTTCTCAGCCCCCTTATTCACAAAGTCCACAAAAGGCCGAGAAAGCTTTCCTCAACCTTCACCTGCACATGCAGCCGAGCTCCAGAGATTTCTCAGATCACTTTGACCCCTTCCTAGGACTCTCCCCTGCATTGGAGTGCGGTTGCTGGCCTTGTTGAGTGTCTATGCTCCACTTGAAGGAGGACAATGCTTAGCTGCGTGTTCTCAAGGTTTGTCTTTAGATTTCCCCAGTACCAGTGTTTTCTCTGGAAAGGTAGCTGGGGTTCTTCTGGCTGTAGCTTCTAGGACATCATGGATCAAGCCTTTTCTGGGGGCCTCAGGCAGCTAGGAAGATAAAGAGTAAAACTGGTCCTTCTTCCAATATTTCTGTACTGTAGGGACGACTTTCTCAACTGACAGCAGGGACCCTGCTCTGAGCTGCTTTTGAGTTGCTCGTCCATTTGCCGCTCACCTTTGGAATTTTCATTGTACTCAAAATATTGTACAGAATATCTCTGGCACCAGGAAGTGACCAACCTCCTTGCCATAAAAATGAACAGTAAGCATGACAAAGTGTGTTTCAGGGGCCACTGATGCAGCCCACAACACAGTGCTTACCACGCATGCGCTAGCCCACAGCTCCAACTGCCAACACTTGGAGCAAATGATTCTCCTTTTTTTTTTTTTCCTGAAAGTCATAGTCTTTCGAAACATGGAGAACTGAACCGTTGCTGTCATGCTCTGTCTGGAAGGAGGGAAGCAGCTTTAAGAGATGTCTTGAAAGTAGAGGGTGGGGAAGAGAGTTGCTCGTCCCAGAGGCTCCAAATACAACGCTGTTTCCATGACTCCTCAGGTCCCTGCTCAGGTTGAGTACCTAAAGATGCTTCAGACCAGAGGTAATTTCAGATTCTGTTTTATTTTGATTTGTGCAATTTTGATTGCACACATACAACGAGCTATCTGAAGATGAAACTCAACATATATATATATATATGGTTTGAGACAGGGTTTCTCTATGTATCCTGGAACTTGCGTATTAGACCAGGCTGGCTTCAAACTCAGAGAAACGCCTGCCTCTAATTCCTCAGTGCTTGGATGAAAGGCGTGCACCGCCACTGACCGAATGTATTTACATTTTATACTCATCATCTGAAAGCAATTTTATGCCCAAATCTTAAATATATGTATATACAAACTGTTCTGTAGACCACTGGTTACTGTTCTCTTCCATATACAACAGCAGCATAGGGAAGGGTTTATTTTGGCTCACGGTCAGGGCATAGTCAACCATGGCAGGAAAAGCATGGTGGCTGAGGGAGAAAAGGGGGAGAAAAGAGGAGGAAGATGAAGAGGAGGAAGAGGAGGAATTGGAGGAGGAAGATGGGGAAGAAGATGAGGAAGTGAAGGAAGGAAGAAGAGAGGAAGATAGAAGAGGGAGGATCATCCATTTATGATGAACAGGAGGAAAACTCATCAGTAGGCATTTCAAAACCAGTTTCCTTATTTATTATATCACAGGACTAGGAACCATCCTAGTCGGGAGGAGAATTGGCAAGGGTGGCTGGGGCCCTGAACCATTATGCTTCTGCATCGCTCTCTTGTGGCAACAGGACAGCTGTGTGTGAGGCTCAGACAGAGATCAAATACAAGCAGACAGTCATTCTAAGCACCCCCTCAACCTCTGCCAGAATCCTGATAACTGCAGAGTCCTCATTCTCTGAGAGGACTAGCCACATGTGTCATATGACCCTCTGTCACCTGACTTCTCTCAACAAAGAGTGGGATTTCGACGTGTACCACATATGCTCAAGCGAGGAGAAACAGCCCGTGGATCCAGCTCTTTCTCTTTTAGCCCCTGTCACCATTCTGACTCAGCAGGCTCTGGACTCCTGCCCCATTAGAAATCCAACCAGCACAGATGCTCTCCAGACTTTGCAGAATATTCTCCACCTCAGCCTTCTGGCAAGTGACAGGAAAGGGGGCAGTGATCATTTAAAGTTGTCTGCTGGGTTTCTTCTTTGAGAGGCTAGGTGAGGCACTTCTAGGTGCTTCCACACCTTCCCAAGTGCACTGGCTTAATGTCTAGCACAGAGAACAACTCCCAGGGATTGTGAAGGCTTGTCCCATCAGACAGACATTGATCTCATGATCTGAAGATGTCTGCAAATGGGGACACCTAGCTAACAAAAGGACAGCCAGACATTCTTGCACAGATTAGCAGTTTGCAACTTACAGGAGAGATGTGCACTTGGTTTTCTGTGCCATTGTAGCCTACAGAATACAGGCATGAAGCCAAGAAAATTGACATCCGAGGCTGTGTCCTTTGTCCTTGTTGTTGAGCAAGTCCTTGAGGATGTTACTCAGAATATGATATGAGACAGGGCAATGGGGGATTCATTTCTGTACAAATGTCAGAAAGAGAGTGGTCCAGCAAACCCACATGATGTGGAATCCACAGAAGAGGGTCCTGATGGGACATACAGTCACCTTTGTCACATCTGTTGTTGTCAGTTCTCTAGTTTATTCTACCCACTGGGAAAAACCCACTGGGAAAAAACCCCCAGCAAATCATCATTCCTAGGTGAGTGGGTGGATGAGTGATATAACTCACAGTGCCATGAATGGAAAACGGAGCCATTGGCTCATGAAAAAAAGGAGCCATTGGCTCATGTGATTAACACCTCTGGCCAGGCATGGCTTTAGACGTGACTTGATTTAATGTTTAAACTACCACAAGTAATCTCCATTTCTCTAGCCCTTTCCCTCCTGCCTTCCTTTCCATAAGTCTGTCTCTGTCTCCCATCCCATTCGCCCCCTGCTATGATAGAAGGAGGGGACCTGAGGCTAAAGATGCTTTACCTGGTGTCCACACTCATGGACAACGTATTATTAAACAGAACAAAACAGCAACAACTGGGAAAAAAAAAAACCCTGCTTCTGTCCTCTTAGACTGACAGTAGGAATGTGGCCAAGGCTGTGTGTTACAGGTTATAACCATGGATGTTTCAGCTGAATGAAAAAAAGATAGGTTGGTTTCTTCAGATTTCCCTCCCTTAATGCTTTCTTCAGAGCAGGCAACATCAGGAGACTGAGGCTGAGGTGTTAGGAAGGAGCAGACACAATGGATGTCTGTAGTCAAGAGTGAGGCACCATCATGTAGAAAGAAGAAAAAAATAAATCATTTTATGGACAAGAACTGCCCACGGAGACAGAGAGGGGCTCCTGGAACTCCAGATATGATGAAGCCTCATGGACAAGGTCATCTGCAGGTCTGGGACTCTGGGGTTCCACATAGCTTCTGATTCCTATCTCTGCAGGTTGTTAAGGCTCCTATGGTTTGAGTTCCCATTGCCTGGCTCCTCATCTGAGAGCCAGTGACTCACTGCACCCAGGGTGGCTTTTGCTGGGACTAGGAGGAACCATAGGCTAGTGGCTTGAGAAGTGGGGCATGTGCTCCTGCCATCTCTAACTAAATGGCTCCTGACCTCCGTTGATGTGTACCACCTGCAGGGTATGTGTGGACATGCGTTGGGTTTGCCTTCAGTGTTAACGAGATACGAGGAGAAAGGAACACGATTTCAGCTAATGATGGCAGGTGCATCTTCCACTGAACACTCGCATCAGAACCAGGAAATAGTTCCAAGGAGGTTTTCATGAAAACTTCTTCCAAAGAAGAGCAGGGTGTCAAAAAACACCATTCTTAATGAAGAGCTTCTTTTTTGTTTGTTTGTTTGTTTTGTTTTTTTGAGGCAGGGTTTCTCTGTATAGCCCTGGCTGTCCTGAAGCTCATCTGTAGAGCAGGCTGGCCTCGAATTCAGAAATCCGCCTGCCTCTGCCTCCCAAGTGCTAGGATTAAAGGTGTGTGCCACCACTGCCCGGCAATGAAGAGCTTCTATCAGTACCAGGGCTTAACTGCTGACCCAACCCTACCTTTTCTTTTCCCAACATGTCCTTCAGACAGTGCTGGCTAGGCATGGTTGACTCGCAGACCCAGGAACCAGGAGTGCAGCCCAGTGCTGTTCTGTGTGCCGGACACTCATGTCTCTGACACAGATGAAGAGGAGAAAAGGTTGTCTAGGTTTACCCCGTACGGAAGGAATTCCCAATATGTTAAAATACGGGGAAGCTGGGACAGGGGAAGTGGCTGATTTGGAAATGTGTTTGCTGTGCAAATATCAGAACCTTAGTCAGATCCCCAGTACCCATGTAAAAGTACATTGGGTACATTGACATATGTCTGCATTCCTAGTGCCAGGATTGAAGACACAGGCAGATCTCTGGAGCTCACTGGCTCACCAGCCTGACTGAAATCAGTGAGCTCCAGGTTCAGCAAGGGACCTTTCCCCCAAAATACGGTGGAAGATCTAGAGGAAAACACTTGGCATTGACCTCTGGCATCCACAGTCAAGCACACACATGCACACACTCACATGAATATGCACACACACACACACACACACACACACACACACACGCAAGGGTAACAAAACAGAAATGTCTCAGGCAAACAGGAATGCAATGGTTACCTTGCTATGAAGCCCAAAGAGATGTCATGTGACCATTTGCTCTTACCTATCCTGTCCCTTGGAACCACCTGCTGACATTAACAAGAAGACTGACATCTCCCCTGCCCTGCCCCCGTTCCTCTGGTGGTGCTGTGAACAGACCCCTGAGCTTCATGTATACTTGGCATGTCCTCTACCACAGAACGACTGCTTCAGCCTTGATTCTCCACTGACATCCCAGTCTCCCTGCTCCCCGGGCAGCTTAACTCTTCACTTCCTCCAAACATCCCTCACCAAATGAAACCACTCTACTGGCAGAAGTTCTCACTAAAAGACAACACAAAGCTCAAATTCTTGTTCCATCCTACTTAAAGATAGAGATTGACCCTGAAAATACAAATGGATGAGTCACGGAATTAAATGTTAAATGTCCTGATGTTTGATTATGCACCGGGATTTTCATGGCCGTTTTATCATCAAATCAATCAAGAACAGACACAGCTGTGTTTGGTGACATGGAAGCCAGCATCTTCTCTTTTCATGCCAAGGTCCTGGCTGCTCTACATTCAAGAGACAGATTTCTCAAGAGGCTTATTCCTGGCCAAAGGCCTCAGTTTGCTTCCAAATCGCTGTTGTAATCTGTGGACTACAAATGCTTTGCTCCTGGAGAACATTGTTTGATGTGTGTGCACAAAAGTTCTGCTGTGTTTATCATGGAAAACTAACAAAGCGTGGCATGTTTATCTCCTTTGAAGAGATCTGGCTTCCAGGGACAGTATAAAGCAAAAGGGGGCTATGGGACCTTGTGGTTCTGACTCACTGCTGCTTCCAAGAAACTCTGATTTTATTCCTAATCTGTTTCCAAAATCCCCACCAGCAATCACATGATGTGTATTCTGGGAATGCTTAATGTCCCCAATTAATTGTCCACTCTTGACTTTGACAACTGTAAAACCTGGCACTGTGAAGTTAAAATATTTTATATTTGTGTCTATGTTTTTGGTGACAATGACCTGGCCCTTGGAGCTTATGACCTAGACTAAGGGATGATAGAGGGATATAGACATGAATGACTCTGCCTTCCACCTAGTCTGTGCCTTTCTCAGACTTTAGTCAGTATACACACAGCCTGGGGATCTTGTTCAAGTATAGAGTCTGACCCAGTGGGTCTGGGATGCAGCCTGGCCCTCTGAATTTTGGTCCATTTATTTCCGGTTGAAATGTGTTTTATTGAGGTCAGGGAGATAGCTCAGGCAGCAGAATATTTGTCTCATAGTCATGAGGACCCAAGTTCTGTACTCAAAACCTATATTTAAAAAAAAAAAAGTTGAATGTGTTGGCAAGTATTTCTAATCCTAGCATTGACCCCCATGGGGGCAGGAAGATCCCTGGGGCTCCCTGGTTGATCAGCATGACCTAACCAGTGAGCCTCCAGCCAATTAGAGACCCTGTGTCCAAGGAGCTGGAAGGGTTCCTAATGATTCCTGGGGTTGTCTTCCAGCTTCCACAGGGCATGTGAACCTTCACATATGTAAAAAAAAGATTTTTTTTAAAAAAAATTTCTTCATCCACTGTAGCTATGTATGAACAGAAATAGTAGGCCAGAGATAAAATAAGAAGTAACGAGACGTAATTGTGGTGGCTTTCTTTTGAGTATAGCCCTGTCACCGTCTGCTATCTCTACAGGTGTATGTGCTTTTGTGACCACACTGGAGGTCTTATGTAGTTTGCTAAACTCATTCTTACTGTTTTGTTTTCCTATTGATTACTGAGATCTTGCAGTCATTCCCTAGGCTAGAAACACTGGTCTCTACTACTAACCTTGAAAGGGACAAAATGGCCAGGATGAACCAGCCAGCTGGGAAACCAGGTTCCCAGGTTCCCAGGTTCCCAGCAAGGCAGACCCTACGGGCTGGTATGTATTTTAAACAGTGAAAGAGAGGACAAGGCAGGACTGAGGGTTATGGGATGGGCATGAAGGTACAATCAACTTTTCCATAAGACTCCATGGCATGAAATACATGCTATCAGTCCTTAGAGAACAGATGCCACGACTCCATGAACTTCTGTATGTTCCCCAATTAGTCAGATGGATAGATAACTTTCCAATTTTAAAAGTAACACTTCACCTCCTTTTGCAGTATATCAGGTCCATATATATTGTCTTGAACTGTTTCCTTAAATATGTGTACACACATACACACACACACACACACACACCTTCTAAAGATTTTGCTTGGAGGTGTATTGAATCTTTAACAGTCTTGACATTTGATAACGCTCAGCTGTCCAATTCCATAACCATGGTATTTTCTTCCACTTAGTACCTTTAAGAGTTCTCCATAACATTTTATAGTTTTCGTGGGGCAGTGGGCTGTGAGGGACAGCATGGTTTCTGGTCGAGCACTGGCTAGAGATGACTGGAGAGCCAGCAGGTTTCCCTGCAAGGGACAGCATACATTTCATCCTGCTCCCAGAATCCAGGCTCCTGACATGAGGCAGAAAACCTCCATCAGTCCCTACTTTTCAAGCACGTAGGACAATGCTCCTACCAGCCCCTCCACAGGTAGAGGGCATGACTACAGGCCACAGAGCCTCAAGAGATCTCCATATTAATGAGATGCCTAAAGGCCAGAGGGTGTAGCCAATTAAGCATTCCTTCCCAGACCCTCCTACTTGCAAAAGGTATTTAACCTCAGGCCCGCCCTGAGAACACAGGGTACAGCTTCATCCACTTTCCGCCATGACAATAAACGTTTTAAGATCATAGACTTCCTCTTGTCTTTGGGGCCATGGAGAACTGTAAAGGGGCCTTCAACTAACGAGCCACAGTCTAATCGCCCACTGGACTTCTCTAGTTCCAGCCACAGAGGCCTGCCAACTCAAGCAAGTGGAGCCAGCCATGACCCAGACAAGTGAGTCACAATGACTATCCACCCTGTGGGACGCTGCCTGAGCTCCTCCCCCTTGTCCCTTTCGGCTGTGGGCTGGTCCAGTCCATATGGTCTCAACTCTTCTGCAGTCTCTCAACCCAAGGGTCTGAGACCAGTCAATCCCCCGCCCACCTTCTGGGGGTGGGGGAGTCGTCCCCAACCTAAGAGCTCTGGCCCACGTGGGACCTCAGACTGGGATCTCCCCATGCCCGGTGTAGAGCTCTGTGGCTCCCCATAGCCCAGTGTCCGCCCAGCGCCACGTGGAGTGAACTCAGTCGAACTCTCGTGCTTCTGCCCTCTGAGCTGGCTCCAGCCGCCTGGGGCAGCAGACCCACAACTCAACCCAATAGGACCCACGCACACGCAAGAGCTATAACCCCACAAGTTTTCAATGAAGGGTCAACTTTTTCATTATATCTTCTTCCTGAAGTGTTACAGATGATCTGACCAACAAATGCAATTATGCAATAATGGCATGACTGTTCCAGGGTTAACCAATGGCTCTATGCCTGGATTTGAGGCTTGTATCAAAGGAAGAAATTCATGCCTGGTACTTGGCTAAAAGCACATAGCTGGTGAGGTCATAGGCCCTGCTAGGGAACTTGCAATTATGATTTTGCTAAATAGTGATGCTGTCAAACTGCCCTGTAAATATTTATATTTATACCTGCAGATCAACGCTATCAATCCTGGAGCTTCTTTTAGCTGACAGTGGGTAGCAATGCAGTGGCTCACCACTGGTCAAGGTGCTAAGAACAAATGGTTATTAAATGTCCATGCCTAAATGAGACATCTATATCCTACCTCTCCCAAGAGAGAAAGGAACAAACGGAAAAGCTGCATGCCGAGAAGTGTGAGGTGCTACCTGGCTGATGCACTCATGAACTCACGGCAGCTGGGGTTGCCTGTACCAGACCTGCTTAAATCCACATTCATCGACATCACAGCATGCAGAGAGAGGGCTCCACCCTTACAAAGGACCTCTTAGCAATTGATGGCTTCTGGAGATGGGGGGCTGGGGGGGGGGGTGGAAGGTCCTGTTTCTTCAGGAGGTGTGGCCATTGGCCAGTTAACCATGCTCGAGAGGCAGTACTAATTGGACTCTGGGTGATTTTTAAAAGAGAGGTGGGGTGGGGTGGGGTCATGAAGGTGGGAGGAGTCTAGCTGCCATAAAGCACATGCAGCTCCTTCCTAGCCACCGTGGGGCAGGCAGTGGATCTCCAGAGATGGCCATTCATCAGGGCTTTGCTAGAGTTGGGCCTAGAGAATTTGGGAGGCACGAAGTACAGAGAGACTGTGTGCTTCAGCACATCACCAGCAGAGAGGGATCTTGTTCTGGGCTTGTGCTGCCCTCTCCAGGGGAAGACGGAAGAAGCAGGAAGGCACTGGGATTAGAGAGATGGCTTGGGGTGAAGAGGGATTAAAACAATCTCCTACAAAGGACTACAGAACTGGGAGAGAAAGTCATTATCTGGACTCTTGTCCTGGCAGCTGTTTGGGCATAAGACAGTTGACAATCTGGGGATCAGAAGTTACTCTCAGAATCAGGGACTGTGTGGGCAAGAACAGACCCCTGGTGAAAACTGCAAGCCAGGAGGCTCTTTCTGTTATAGACATGGCTGTGAATCCCAGGATTCTTCTGGAGTTCACTGCTCTGTTCACTGTGGCCCAGATTCCCAGTCTTTCTCTACCAACTGTCTTCATCCATTAATCTTGTAAAAATATCTTTGTAGTGAGGTGGTGGTGGTGCACGCCTTTAATCCCAGCAGTCAGGAGGCAGAGGCGGGCAGATCTCTGAGTTGGAGACTAGATTGGTCTACAGAGGAGTTGCAGGACAGCCAGGGCTACACAGAGAAACCCTGTCTCGAAAAATCAAAGAATCACAAGACAAGCAAACAACAACTCTTTGTATTCTTTTTTAATTTAAACATTTCACACAGTGTGTCTTGGGCGTATTCTTTGCTCTCTCTCCTCTCTCCTCCCCCCCCCCCCACCTCCCCACTTTCTTCAGCCTCAACTCTCCTGTCACTCCACTGAATATTCTGAGCTTGAATCACACACAGGGATTTGGCTTTGAATCACAGTCTGCCTTTTCCAGGAGCCATGGCTTCATGCTACCATTTTAAAAAGTAGACTTTAAATAAAAGGTTCAGGCTAACAGCAAAATTGAGCAGGGGGTACTGAGTGTTAGTCTGTCCCCTACATGCACAGCCCCCACCCCTGCTGTCAGCATCCTGTCCCAGAGCCTTCCATTTGTCAGTCAGTGGGCATACGCAGACGTGCCATTCCCACCAATAGTACTGCGCTTCAGGATCTACTATCAGCGGTGGATATCCAAGAGGTTTTGATAAATGCACAATATAAAATGTGTCTGTAGTTATAGTATCATAGATCATACAGAATAACTTCCTAGTCCTCAAAATCCTGTGCTTACTTTGCTTTTTGCAGTATCATATAGTTCATGGCTATTTGAGATTGGCTTCTTTTTCTTTCTTTCTTTTTTTTTTTTTTTTTCTGTTTCAAAAAGCTTTATTTTCACTTGGTCCAAGACTTGGGAGAGGCTCCAGGGCGGTTACAAAGTTGCCTAGTGGCTTGAGAGGTTCATTCAGGTGGAGGTTCTGAGGTGGGCTGGTACAGAGCCGAGGAGGGAGCCCCTTGAAGGTGCAGAGGCTTCCTAGCCGTGCTTGAGAGTAAGGCGCTCAAAGAGATACTCTCCCAGAGATGCCTGGAGCGCGCCAGTCTGCGCTGGTTGTGGCCCTGCCAGCTTATGGAGGTTGGTCAGGTGGTTGCCCATCTTCTTGATGAGCTTCACCTCCTTATCCAGGAAGTGGCTTTCCAAGAAGTCACAGAGATGAGGGTCTGTAAGGGCAAATCCCAGGGCATGCAGATCCAAGAGGGCCTGGTTCAGGTTCTTCTCCAGGGCCAAGGCAGCTTCCATGGACTCCTGGGTTTTACCCCATTCATCTTGAGATAGCTTCTGCACATTCTGGAAGAGTGCACGGCCCCCATGATCGTTCTGCAACTTTTAGGAGACGCTCGGCGCCCTCACACTTCTCCTCGGCCAGTTCGGGCCAGTTCGAGGAAGAAATGGCCTACGCCCTCCAAAGCCACGTCATCCTGGTCAAAAAAGAAGCCCAGAGAGAGGTAAGTGTAGGAGGCCCGCAGGTGCAAGTTGACCAGGCAGTTCACCGCAGCTTCCACTTTGGTGGAATAATTCTGACGAATCTGAGAGGTCATGGCTGATCCGGAGTTTGGAGCTAACCGCAAAGAGACGGGGCTGGCTGGTCCTAGGAGCCAAAGGCAGCGAGGAGATGGTCCTGGAGGCTGTGGCTGGAGAGATTGAAAGGCGGCTGGAAGCTAACAAAGCGGGAGTCCCCGGGTCTGTTCCGTCCAAACACTGTTGAAGCAAGACACAGATCCACGGGACCTCCAAAGCGCTGCTCCTGAGATTGGCTTCTTTTGGTTGAAATACGCATTTAAATTTCTTCCATGTCATTTATGGGTCCATTGTGTACTTATTTACCTTTATTTACCTTTCACGCTGAGGAATGTTCTGGTTTTGGATAGTTCACAATTAGTTCATTTGCCACCAATTAGTTGGTCATTTCTCTCTACCCAGACAGAAATCGCAGTCAGGGAAGAGATTCAAGAGCTAGTCTTTGGCTCCATGCCCCATGAAAGACGGGTTCCTTCTTCTGTCTCACGTTTACTTATTGGAGGACATCTTGGCTGGTTGAAACTTGGGCAATTATGAATAAAGCTCTTGTCAATGTTCATGTGGATTAAAGCTTCTGTGCACACTGAGTGGATGCTGTCTCTGGCAAGTGCTGGAGAGAAAGCTTGCTGGACCCTGGCGAGCGCTTACTTAGTTTCGTAGAGAGCAGTGAGGTCAGGCTGAGTCGCACAGAAGCTGAAGCTCTTTGCAGTCTCATCTGAACTAGACCTCCTGTTTCCCCACCGCCCGTGCCACCGATTGCCACTCTCAGTACTCTGGATCCTGGCCATTCAAATAAATGGTATATTTGTGCATATTTACGTCTTTCTCAGGTGCCCCTTAGGTGGTCTCTCTACCTTCTCTATGCCATGTGTGCAGGTTCAAATCCAGGGACTGTAATCAATGAGGTCCCTGTCTTCTGGCTAACTTTGCCAATGGGTGTATAGCCAGAGGGCTAAGGAGGGAAGATGTTATGATTGATTGACGTAGCTTCCTTCCTCCAATGGGTTAGCCTCACTGGTTCTTCCTCTCTTCAGCAGAACTCATGTTGTATAAGTGACCTGGAACACATAAAGGACTCAGTCCTGATGGTCCCACCCACAGTTTAACAGCACTCTGTTAAACTCTCAATATCTGCAACTTGGGTGGGCCGTATTTTCCACCACCACCACCACCACCAAGATCTTGACTGATACATTGCACACAGCCAACTGCCTTCCCCTAAAAGGATCTGATCAGTCCCTAGGCTCTGATGCTTGACCATTCATCCACAGGCTCATTTTAAGATCTCATTTCTGTTTGTGGGGCTCACCCTCTAAACATAATAAAATGCAGAGCGGGGTCTATTCATGTGTATTTGTTAGGTAGGGGCTGGCCATCCTGGGCAGAGCAGCAAGTATTGTTTGAGGGGTGGCAGAGTAGTTCCTCTGCCCCGATGGGGTTCAATATAGCCCTTTGCCGCTTCATCCCCCACATGCTATGCAGGCTGACAACTCTGTTCACCAGGACATTCTTCATGTCTATACCTTGCCCTTCTCGAGACCCAGGACTATCTTCCCTGGGGAGTTTAGCAGCTCCCTTTCCACTCACTCTCTGGAAGTATGGTTGTTGAATCCTGGCCAGGGCAGAACCTGGTCATCAATCATTTTGCTGCACACCAGCGGGCTTCTCTTTACTTAGGAACAGTTCCGTTCACATGGATCACACCGAAGTGAAGACAGTTTGGGCCTGCTCTTCTTAGACCACAGGACCCTCCTTTCGCTTTCTAGGCCACTGCTGTCCCCAACCACAGTTCTTGAAGAAAGTGAGATAGATGAAGGAAGATTCAACATTCCTCCAGAGCTCGAATTATCCTGTAAGGGCAATGGCTGGGGCTGAAGTACTGGGTTGACGTTGCTTGGAGAAGGATGTTAACTTTATGGGCAGATCTTGGTTACACGTGTTTCCTACTCTTTGATATTCTGAAGTTGTCAGAGCATGACCGTGAGCTTCTTAATTGCTTGAATGGCTATCACACACAGTCACCATAGAAATGTCCTTGAAGTTCAAACAGGGGATTAACCTCAGTCAGGCAGTGACAGAGACTAGATCCATCCTGGCTGTGATTGGTTCAGCCTCAGCTCCTGATGTTCCATCAGAGAAGAGGCAACTTCAGCCTCCCTGCCAATCAAACGGCCATTCTCCCTAAGTCCTCTCCCTGTCAATCAACCAGCCACTTCTCCCACAGTCCAGCAGACTGACAGAGTGATGCTTTCAAATGTCTTCTAGGTCAGCTGTTGTGGGTCTGTGTTCCACCGGCCTCAGGGTGCAGCTACTTTAGAGTTTGACTGTGCTTATCCTATGCATCTGTGAGCTGGTTGGGGGCTTCAGGGAAGCACCTAGCTCAGCTCTGGGGGTGAGAAAGTGCAGTCTTGTTGGGGGCCGACTTTTAGCAGAAAGCGGCTATCAGCTTTGCAGCCATCTTGAGCCATATACCCTGACATGAGACTTGGATTACAATAGCCTACAACAGCTGAGCACACTCTGATAATCTTGGTTTAGATACCTTGGGTGTGTGAGATTAAAGGTGTGTGACTTAAGAGTATGACTTAGAAGTATAGAGATCAGAGTTAGAGATAAGACCTAAGGGCATGATTAAAGGTGTAACTTAGAGGCGTGGCTTAGAAGTGAGACATATAAAAGGCAGAGGCAGAACAGATCAGAATCAGACACATCAGACATTAGGGAGACACAGAGGAGAGAACCAGACATAGCAGAGAGAAGACAGAAACAGTACAACTTGGAGGAAAACAGATTAGTTGACATTAGGTAGAAGACACTTGGCTCTAGAGAGAATCAGACACAGCAGACATTAGGGAGACACAGCAGACAGAGGAGACAGAGAAGTAGACACTTTTAGGAGACACTTAGAGGAAGGGAGACTGAAGAATAAACGGAATTGAATTACATTCTGTCTGGTCTCCATTCTTCGAGTCCGGCCTCACTCTCTCTCTCTTGCTGAACCCCGACCCGCAGACCGGAGCGGCAGCTTGGGCCCGGATACAGTGGCCGCCCAAACGTGGGTCGGCCCGAGCCTCAACATTTTGCTTGGGCCACAACATTTTTTTGGCCGCCCCAACGTGGGGCTAGTGTGGACCCCAACACAGTCTGAGATGTGGGAAAGCCGGACCTGATTCGGGGCTCCCCAGGCCCGCGGTGAGGCTGGGGTTAAGGGTGTTCTCAGACTCTTGGATATCCAGTCACCTCTGGGAGTTGCAGAAGAGCAGAGAATGGAGTTGGGACCCAGGTGCTAGGGACAGTGTCTAGGCCTGAGCTAGTTGTGGTGGGGGAGGGGGCCCCCTCTTGTTCCAAAGTGATTGTCCTTAGCTTGGTGGAGGCAGGCTGGAAGCGCAGAGAGGCCTTTTACATGAGATTTAGCTGTGACTCTGTAGGCGAAGATGTTCCCCATGGCCACCGTAGATGAAAGAGACAGTCTTTGTTTATCCATATCGTCTAGTGGCAATTCATTGTGGAAAATGGATGTGTACCATACAGTGCCCACTTCTCAGGGTGGACCCGAGAGAGGAATGTCTGGTAAGGGAAGACTATTGGCTAAGCCGTCAGGGCCTCTAAGTACCTCACTAGCATGGACAACTCTGTTCTGGGCCTATGTGACTCTAGGTCACATTTCCTTATGTGGGGAGTGTGGCATATGTTCCAGGCCAGGAATCTGGTAGGGAGCGGGGAGTCACCTAAGCCTCAGGTGTGTGTCCACCGAGTCTCTGGGTCTCAACCTGCTCTACCTTACCAAGCTTCCTGGCATGGTTTTACCATCCCACAAAGCTGTGGCGGCCCCAGGAGACTCTGAGCTCTGACCATCCCTCGAGACTTCTCTCTAGCCACAGAAACCGCAGCAGCTGTCATGGCTGCTGCAAAACACACTGCCTGACTTCCAGAGGCCACTAGGTGGACAGCTGCCATCACTTCAGATGCTCCTCAATGGCCCAGGAGGTTTTGCTGCCACAGTCACAGCTTCAGGTGTCCCTGGGGGCACAGCTGTTCTGAGTGTCTCACTTTGGAAGTGTCCTTAGTCTAGTCAGGGAGGAGCGCTTCCCACCTCATGACTGTGAAGATAAGTAAGCCCAGTGTCCCCGCTCAGACTGGAAGACTAAGGTAGTAGAGAGTAGACAATACATGGACATGGTTCACCTTCCCCTGGGTATCCAAGCAGCCATCCTTCATCTCTTACAGAGGGATTCTGAGAGACCCTCCACACCTGCAGGGCAGACACCAGTGAAGTCTGCATTGGGGTTGCTTTGGTAACTAGTGGTGACCCTCATCAAGGTGAGGTTACACCAAGAGCAGACAGCATCAGGGACCACTGGCCTCAAGTACACCTTGAGCTACCAGGTGAGGCCTGGTACCAAGAGCTACCAGGTGAGGCGATTCCTGGACCCCAACAAGGGCAATATTACAAACTTGAATATGATACACCAGCAACAGGAGGATGAAGGGTTCCATTTTTCACAGGGCCAAGTGAAGGCCACACACCCGAGGCTTGAGGTCACTCTACCTCAACCACTTCATGTAGAAGGTAAGACAGATTAAAGGAGACACAAACCTTTCTCAAGGGGATGAAGCAAATAACTTCTGGGAAGCCATGAGGTAGAAGATTGGGAGACAGTTGAGCCCAAGAGTGTCTGAACAGAGAGGGTCACAAATGCAGGGATTGAAGGTACATCTGGCTTCACCTTATTTTCTGAGACAGGGTTTCTCAGTATTGATTCTGCTGGCTGGCCAGCCAGTGAGTTCCAGCAGCCAGTCTGTCTCCCTCTCCTTGGCATTGGGATTATAGGTATGTCCTGCCACACCTGGATTATTTTGTTTTGGTTTGAGTCAAGGGCCTCATTATGGCTGGCCTGAAACTCACTATGTAGACCAGGTTGGCTTTGAACTCATGAAGATCACCCTGCCTCTGCCACCGAAGTGCTGCAGCTTATAGCCTGCATCAAGCAGTGTCAGCTATGGGTTCTATCTCATGGAGTGGGCTTGAAGTCACATCAGTTATTAGTTGGTTACTCCCTTAATTTAAGCTTTGTTCCACCATTGCCCTAACCTGTCTTGTAGGCCATATACCATTGTGGGAAAAGGGTTTGTGACTGGCTTGGTGTTTGCACTTTTCATTTGATAATGTGCAAAGTACCTTCTTGTATCAAAGATGCTGGGATGTAGCAGTGAAGACTCTATGTAGGCACCAGCTTGACATCTCCATGTTCAATGAGTTGTGTAGCTGCGTCTTCAGAAATGAGGCCTGGCTTTCATTTTGTAAAGAGCAACAGTTTGTGTTGTTTGGGGATACCCTTGGGGACCCTTTGGCCAACTGTTTAATTAAATATAACCAAAACCAGGTATTGGAAGCTTCCTTTAGTGGTCAGTTGGGACTTGTTCTCTCCCATTATCTGCCAATTTTGTTTAGATTGCCTTCATATATGGATATATTTAGGAAGTTTCTACTGTATGGCATCCATACTACCCCTCAAATGCCCCTAATTTTTCAGTGTCTTCCTGATTTCCCTCCATGATCCCTTTTCTCCCTCACCTCAGTTGATCCTCCCATTCCAACACTCACCCCCGTATCCATAAAATCCATTCTATTTCCTTTTCCTAATGAGATTTATCTATTCCTTCTAGTACTTTATACCTACCAATGAGAGACCAGACCAACTCCATCTTGGGTTCAGGCTCCATCTTAGAGAACCTAACCTAAGGTTGAACTTGAGTTAACTAACAAGCCTGCACCTAGCACTGGTCTCCAGGTCACTCCCTAACAACCACCAATCAGGAGGAAAGCAGAAGTTACAGTTGTACCTGGAGGTGTTTTATTTACTTATGAAAGTTTATGGTTTGGCTCCCAGCACCAGCCAATCATTTTAAAGGGCAACAAATTCTACAATAGCCATCAGATGTGTGCCAAGCTGGAAACCCCCTTGCTTGTTTGTTTGCCCCTGTAAATACTTGCTTGAAACCAGACTCAGGGTTTCACCCTCCCGTTTTCATGCATCAGTGATGATGGTGTAGCCCAAACTCAAGCTTGAATAAAGACCCTAGTGAGATTGCACTGGAATCAGCTCATTGGTGGCCTTTTGCGGTCTGAGAAACAAGCACGACACCGTCTGTGATCCTACGGATTGTAGCTTGGTTATCATCAACGTAATAGCTAATATCCACATAAAAGCGATTACATAGCATGTTTGTCATTCTGGGTATGAGATATATCGCTCGGCATGATTTTATTTCTAGTTCCATCCATTTGCCTGAAAATTTCATGATGTCATTTCCTTTTTAAAACAGCTGAGTAATGCTCCATTGTGTGACTGTACCACATACCCAACACTGCTTGGGTGATCAAGAACCTGAGATTAGATAGCCCAAGGACCTAGGAGAAAACCAAGAAATACTGGTCTGAGAGAGAGAGAGAGAGAGAGAGAGAGAGAGAGAGAGAGAGAGAGAGAGAGAGGTACAGTGACAAAATGACTCCTAATGACATTTTTTTCTATACTCATAGCTCAGTGTCTTGTTGAGCCATCATCAGAGAAGCCTCCTCCTGCAGCAGATGGAACAGGCATGGAGATACACAGATAGACGTTATCAGAGAGTGAGAGATCTTAGAACTCAGCCCGAAGTGGGATGTCTCCCAGCAATCCCACCCCTCAGAGCTCAGAGAACCCCATAGAAGAGGATGAGAAAGAGGGTACGAGCCAGAGGGGATGACCTTTCCACCAATGACCTTCACATCATTGATAACTCTTACATCAAGAGAACAAGGCCCTCTGAATCAACAGGAGCCGGCTCGGATGAACTCATAGAGACTGAAGCAATGTGCACAGAGCCTGCTTGGGTATGCACCAGGTCCTTTCCTGTATATTATGGCCTCCAGTTTAGTGTTTTTATGTGACTCCTGAGTGTGTTCAATGAGTGGGTCTCTGATTCTTGTGCCTTCTCTTGGGGCTCTTTTCCTTCTGTTGGTTTGTTTTGTACAAGTCTGATGTGTTAGTTTTATCTTACTATATATTAGTTTGTTATATTTTTTAAATAAATGAGTGAATGAACAAATGAATGAATGAATGAATGAATGAAAACCTAGCCACTAGGCTAAAAGTTAACAACTGAACTGTAACTTATATCTGCTGTGAGAGAGAAATCAGCTTTCTTGAACACAGTGACAGAGAGTATATCAAGGGACATATCAGGAGAGGTCTCATGTTCAGGAGTAGTTGACCAATATATAATAGACTCCACAGTTTTTTCAGTTGTGTGTATGTGTGTGTGTGTGTGTGTGCATGCAAACATGTGTGAGTGAGTGTGCATGCATATGCTTTTATTTGGTTACAATTTGGATATGCTTTTATTTGGTTACAATTTAGTGAGATTTTTTTTTATTTTGTTTAGGGGGTGTTTTTTTCTTCCTTAGCTTTGGGGGGTGGGGGTTGTTGTTGTATTGAGTTTTTGTTTGGTTGTTTTTTAGGGAAAACTTACAGGTGAGTAGGTAGGGAGGGAAGAGGATCTGGAAGGACTTGGGGGAGGGAAAGGATGTGATCATGATATATTTAAACTTAAATATTGTTTTAAATAACAAAAGAAAATGCTAATATAAAAGAAAAAAAAAAAACCCTGCAGTGAGGTGCCTTTTTGTTTGGGTGTGGGGATCCAAACCTCAGTCCTTTCGCTTCCAAGGCAAAGACTAGCCGCTGAGCCATGTCCTTTCTCTCAAGAGGGTTGTTTTGAAGATAGACCTAGAATGTAGAGAGTAGGGGACACAGAAGACACACAGTGGTGCTAAGATTTCTGGCTGAAGGTCCGAGTGAGGGGTTGACAGGGGGGTAGAGAAGAGCTCTGGGGTGCACAGAGAGTTAAGCAGTTATCCGGAGCACAGGGAGCCGTGCTGGGGAGAGAGCTAGGAGCTGTCCTGTGGAGCTGGTGTGGCAGGATGGACATGGCCTCTTCCGAGTAATCAGCATCCTCATCTTTAGAACCAATGGCCGCTACTGTTTCTGCCTAGAAGGAATATTTGTAGAAGTGGTTGAGGATCTTGAGATGGAGGGAGTTTCTGGATTATCCAGAGGACCCTAAAGGCTATCACGAGTCTCCCAAAAAGGGAGTCGGAAGTAGATTTGACATAGATGCAGGCAATGAGAAAATGGGACAAAGAAAGACATGAAAGTGCTGGCCCTGAGGTTGGAAGAGACCACAAGCCAAGTCTGCATCCAGAATGCAGAGGGATCGGGGTGGAGTCTCCTATTGGACCTCAGAAGACTGATCTCCTCCTGCCTGGCATTGTCATCTTGAATGCTGCCCCCCCCCCCCCCCCCCCCCCCCCGGAACTGTGAGGTTTTGTTTGAAAGCACGTATTTTGTGATAGTCTGTATCAATGTCCCACAGAAAGGAATACACTGACTGAGCTGGCTCACAGAAAACGTGTGGGAAGAGGAGGTGGCCGCTGACTCTGTCTCCCACAGAAGAAGCCTCAAAGAAACCAATCAGGCCACAGTTCAGACAAGTGAAGGCCGGGACGGGGGAAGGGGGGGTCTGCTCACCACTGTGCTCTGTTAGGCCTCCTATTTTGTCTGCTCAGCCGTAAAAACTGAAACAGGAAATCAAGGTCCTCTGACTTCCTGTTTTCTTTGGTCAGCTCTGGAGAAAAATCCATTGTTTAGGAGGACCTAGTACTACAAGATGGTTTTCGTGTTTGAAAAAAAAAAAATAGATGCTTTGTACTTTTTCTCTCTTGGTGTAAATAATTTAAAGTCAATATGGAAATGGGCCGGTGCATCCTGGGCAGTGCTCCAGTGATCAGCCAGGTGAGTCTCCCACCCTGCCGTAAACCACACGTTCTGACACAGTCGTTGCTGTTTGAGCTACTTAACAGGAATAAATGGAGTCCTAAAACTGAGGAAGAGGCTCTCAGTCTTCAAGGGCAGAGCAGGGAGTGTTTCCTCTGATGCTGGTGCTGACAGCAGCTTGCTATACTCTGTACTTGAACTTTCACAAGAGCCTTTGAGTGACAAACCTTTATCTTTTACTAGGAGGTAGATGGGAGGAGCTTGACAGACCTGGGCAGAATCCCTGAGGTGGGCAGAGGAGGGACAGAGGGAAAGATAACACTGTAACACTTCTGAATGGCAAAGAAGAAATGGCCAGCGGGAGAGATAGCTGAGGAAGCAAATCCTGTCAGATCCAGTCTCCTGAGAGTCCCGCCCTCTACAGCAAACCCCAGACAGAACAGTGTGATGCCTGCTTCCAACCAAAGTTACTCTCAGGAGGCTCTGCTTGGCTTTAAGGCCAGCTCAACAATTGTCTCAGACCTCTGTGCGATGGTCCATGCGACGGTCCTTGTGCTGCCTGTTCTAGCAATCATTTAAGTCCGTTGTCTTCTTCTCCATCCTTCCAGATCCCTTCCAAGAGCAGAGGGAACGAGCCCCCATGCATGTGTCCTCACTGTGCACTGTGTGCAGCCCACCAGTCATAGTGTTCACTGGCCTGGCCAGTCTCTAACTCCCTGTCTCTCATCACTATGCCCTGGGTATTAGTAGGTACCAAGTGTTAATGGTTAAGTAAGACTTCTATACGAAATAAGTCCCCGGCAGTTACTAGATAATAAGCGTGCAGAGCTTACCTTCTGACAGACACTCACCACTATGGTGCCTACTGCGGAAAAGAAAGCCAAGCAGGTCACATATCTTAGGAAGTTACTGTCCCATAACCCTAAAGCTAGGAAGTTTCAAGAACAAGTCTGATTCTGGACTTCAGCGTCTGGGAGGACAGAGTTCACTGTCTCTTTTTCTCTCCTGTTAATGCCAACAAACAGCTCTAGACTTTGTATGTGAAGAGTACAGGAAGTCTGCAAAGTGAGAAGATGGTAGAGTACCCAGAGACCTCAGGACTTTGAGATTTCTTCTTGTTGCATCTACCCATTCTTGGAGCTGAAGTAGCCAGTGGCTTGGAAGTGACAACCTGTGGAGACAAAAAAGACCACACAAAGCCCATGCATGCACAAAGAATGAGGCACGGCCCAGCCAGGTAAGGAGCTTCCAGGCAGAGATTGAGTGGCCACCCTTCTCTGGCAACATCTCACAGCGAAAAGTGCAGTTTCAACACAACCAGTAGACAAACACAGAGCCACAATTTTATTCCTGCCCAGCTCTAATGGGGCATGAATCCCACGGCGAGACTGAGCTCAAGGATGCCAAGTAGCAGCCAGTATAAGCAGCCTAAACTCTCAGCTCAACTCAGCAGGGAAATTAGGAATGAGCAAAGCATAGCTCTTGTTGACATTAACCAGCTCATTTTGGTGTCGCTAGCTCTTTGTGTTCCTAGGTTCAAGCACCGAGGTTAACCCGACCTTTTGTTCAATTCAAAATAGAAATCGTGAAGAGAGAAGCAGTAACATTCAAATGAGGCTGTACTGTGGTTGTACCTGCAAAGGAGACTTTGAGGAAGAGTTACTTTACAGGCCCCGGTAGGATGTAAAGGGCAGATCCTACACAGACAGGAAGTAGATGCTGGTACAGGGGTGCAGCCAGCTGTTGCAGAAGGCCCAGCGTTTCTGCACAACTCTCTTTAATTCTTTGCTTTTAGTACCGAGTTTTGCACTTGGCAGAGTGCTGTGCGTGTACATTGCAGCTGGCAGAGAAGTGTACTTGTGCACTGGGTTCTTCTGTGATTGGCTGGTAAGAGACAGCACAGGTGCCAACCCAGGAAGGGCTTCATGGATCAAGTCCAGACATACTACTTGTGATTTCAAGGAAGCCTGGGGGGAAGGGTCAGCAACTCCTGAGCCTGGTAATTGGTAGAAACAATTCCTTGAAACCAGTTTGCTTTTGGTTGGGAACCCTGGAGGGAGAATTCGGACTTTCTTGCTGTGGCTCGCCAGGCAGAGTGTCTGCTCTTATTGCTATCAGAGAAGACTGTGGGGGTGGGGTGGGGTTATAATTTCATTTCCACCCACCAACAGCAGTGTTCCAATCCTCTCTAATTACAGAATAGCACCAGAGGAGGCCTGGCGCAGTTATCCCTTGCACTGTCACTTGGAGGTCTTATAACCATCGTCACCCTCTATGATATTAGGAGCCTAGTAAGAATCTGCCCTTCCCTGCTGAAGTGGTGTCTTAAGAAAGCTGATTAAATCAGGGTTCTATAACAATCCTACAATCTAATACCCCAAACCTCCCCATTTAAAAGTAAAATAATTCGGCCAGGAAAATCCCAACCGGAATAAAAAGATGAACGATCAATATCAACACTGATATTATAGGCATGTTAGATTTCTCTGACAAAAATCTTAAGGCAGCCATAATAATAATAATAATAATAATAATAATAATAATAATAATAATAAATCCTGCAATGAAAAAATATTACGAGTGTGGCCGAGAGAAATGAAGAGAAAACATAAGCAAGAAAATAGGTAGGAAGAAAACTTAAATACAATTTTAGAACTTAAAATATAACAAAACTCAATGGATGTGCTTAACGGAGAATCATAGAAGACGGAAGAAATAAGAATAAATGACAGCTGATTTGTCACTGGAAGCCATGGAGGCCTGCAGGAAGTAGTGTGGTTATTTTCCAAGTGCTAAAGAAAGATCGTCAATTTTGAATTCTATATTGATCAAAGATGTAAAAATTGATAGTAAGGATATTCTTCTGGGAAGGAAAACTTTTAAGAATTACTGTCATCAGAATGTCCCTCAATGACAGATGACATGTGTCCTTCTGAGTAGAAAGGATACAGGAAGTGATCTAGGGTATCACATAGGAAGGACAGACAAGGGAAAGAATAAAATCATCTGTAATTACTGTGACGGTTTGTATATGCTCGGCCCGGGGAGTGTCACTATTAGAGGGTATGGCTCTGTTGGAGTAGGTATGTTACTGTGGGCATGGGCTTTGTCCTAGCTGCCTGGAAGCCACATACACAATTCTCTAGGCCCATGTGAGTTTGCTGGAAAATTCTACTAAACACTTAATGATACATTGACATTTTTTTTTTTTTTTAAAGACAGGGTATCTCTGTGTGTAGCCTTGGCTGTCCTGGAACTTGGGTTTTAGTATTCTGCTATTAGCCTTTAGATGATGTAGAACTCCCAGCTCTTCCTGCCTGCCTGGATGCTGCCATGCTCCTGCCTTGATGATAATGGACTGACTGAACCTGTGAACCTGTAAGCCAGCCCCAATTAAATGTTGTTTTTATAAGACTTGCATTGGTCATGGTGTCTGTTCATAGCAATAAACCCTAACTAGAGTTGCATTGGTCACGGTGTCTGTTCACAGCAGTAAACCCTAGGCAAGATAATTATCCTTTCCTTTTCCTCATTAGTTTTTAAACTATGTTTGGTTGTTGCAATGGACAAGTGAAAAGGATGACATCATAGTTTTAAATGTATAGATGAGACATTCAAAGCAACCACCATCAGGAGAGGTAGCACCGCAGAGAAGTAGGTTGATGTTATTTCTTCATTGTTAACTCAGCTGGATGAGGAATCACCTAGGAGATACGTCTGAGTATTTTTGTGTTTCCAGAGAGATTTGACTGAGGGGAAGACATGTCCTCAATGTGGGTGGTACCATCCCATAGTTTGGGGTCCTGCCAGAAGCCATGAGCTTTTGGCCCCAGAATAACAAGAGAGAGTTGGATTGCCAGAAGCCACCAGGTTTTGGTGCCTTCATCAGTTACCTGGATGTCAGAGCTGGCCTAGGACAAAATCCATAACGGAAGTGGGAAGCATCAGCTCTCTTGACTGATGGAATTACCAGACACAACATGATTGTTTTTCTTGAACAATACAAGTGATTGCTAGTCAGTGAATAAGAAGCAAGTAATCATCATACTGATGAAGGAATTTGCTACTATAATTGAAAACCACATACACAATTCTCTAGGCCCATGTGGGTTTGCTGGAAAATTCTACTAAACACATTGATTTTTTTTTTTTTTTTTTTTTTTAAGACAGGGTATCTCTATGCGTAGCCTTGGCTGTCCTGGAACTTGCGTTTTAGTCTCTAGACTAGGTTGGCTTTGAACCTCTGCTCTAAGTGCTGGGATTAAAGGTTTGCACTATCATGCTACATAGATTGCTATACAATCCCTTGTAGGCAAATAGAGATGTCACTGTCCAGGTCACCTTGTGAAGTTAGTCCTAACTGATGCCAGGGGCAGTGACGTGAGGGTAAAGCTGCAGATCAGTGGTCATGAGAATACAAGAGAAAAACAAAATCAAGACATCACCACAGATAGTTCAGAAGACAGACTGAGTACCAGGCCAAGGTGGGGGCCTCATTCCGAGCATTCAAGGTCAGGTCAATATTTGAAAATTAAATGTATTTATTAGGCTAAAGAAGAAAAATGATGTGATCACATCAGTCATACAAAAGATCGCCTGGTAATATTTAATGCCCATTCATGATAAAAACAAAAACAAAAAACCAAAAACTCTCAGAGAGGAATACACAAGCCCCTTGCCTTATTAATGAGAGCTTACCAGGACAGATGTGACCATTAAGGGGCAACAGGAGGTGCCTGTCTGATGATGGACAGGCTATGTCAATATCAGTATCCTGAGGTGAAACTATTTGAGTATCAGGACACTGCCACAAGAATAAGAGTGTGTAATATAACTGAATATGAGGCATAATGACCTGAGATGATGTCCAGGTCACCCTGTGAAGTTAGTCCCATGAATGACTACTTACATGAAATCCCAAGGCAAGTTCATCTCTGGAGCATAGAACTCAGAACAAAGAAACCTGCTGGCAGAGAAGGGTTATTTTTTTTTGGGGGGGGGGAATAATATTTTTGTGTAAATATTTCATATGCAAATATACAATTAATGTAGTTTGTTGTATATTATATATAATGCTTATTATATACCTGATATTTATATAATATAAATTAGAGATCTAATTATATAGGTAAATCTGGGAAGGACACTACTGGTTTCAAAAATTATATTCACCTCTCCTATTAGGTCTCAAATACAAATAGCATCTTTTCTTCCAGTGTCCAAAGGTGTCATAATGCCTTTTAAATGAACATTTGCTACAACATGTCATCATGACTGATTCTGCCGAGATCCTGGTGATTCCACACACCTCATAGTTAAATCGTACCTGTGGGCCTAAAAGATTTGTAGACTGTAGCATGAAGAAAAACAAGCATCTTGATGTTCCTGAGGGAAAAAATATCCTTGAAATCATGACAAACTAATCTTGCCACGGGCCTTTCTCCATACACCTCGTTCAGCACAAGGGCACAGGTTGGCATCCCAGAAGAAAACCCAAAGAGAATGGAGAGATGGTATTGTCCATCAGGCAGAGAGACGTACTACTAGGACAGTAAGGAGAGCGGACACAGCAGACCCTGCAGTGACCCGAGAGCACCAGCAGAGGGCAGCTGGACATGTTCTAAGAAAGGGTGGGTCTGGGGGTCTCAACAGGTACAGTGCCATAGCAGTGCCCGACTCTGGGTAAATAGCAATACTTTTGTTTTTTTTAAGGCCAGAATGAAACTCCCTTCATCAGGAAAACAGGGTACCCTGCATCAGGATAAACTTAGGCCCCATTACCAAAAGACAGCCAGTATGCTGTTACACACTGGCAGTATGCAGGTTATGCTTGACCACCCTGCATCACAAGCCTGAACCGGCTCATCCTCGGCCTATGACAATCTGCCTCTCACCCCTAAACACCAGCCCCTGCTATGTCTCTCTCAGGGAACTCTCTAATTTAGCAGTGATTAATTTAAATGAAAAGTCTAACACCAGAATCAGGCAAATATGTTTAATTTTTTTTAAAATAACTGATGGCAAAATAAAATATTTACATCACATCATACTGTGTAAACATGTAAGGTCTCTGTACAAAGAAATATACATGCAAAAAATAATGTAAAAATTTTAACTGAAATAATCAAAGAAAACAGTACACAAATAAAAGTTATGAGGTTACAGATACACATCCAGTTTTTGAATCCAATTTCTCTTAAAAAGTTTCTGTACAATTTTACAAGAAACAAACAAAAATCCAACGGAAGAATAAATAAAATACATCGGAAACTGCAAAGCTTGAGTATGCCAGTTTATGGCTCACGACCCAGATGTCTGGCTGGCTTGGGAAGCAAGCTGGTCTCTTTTTTTAAGTGTATTTCATACAATAAAGATAAAAAGACATCCAGAAAAATCCAAGCGTGCCAGAAATCCAACTTCTTGTGTTGAAGGAGTTCCCACGCCAGCGCCAGCTCTACCACAGTGACTCGGGCACTGCGTGCCAGCCTCGGGGTGGCTGGCACTTAAGTGGCTTTCTTACCAAAAGCTTAAAATCCAGCCAATTTTTGTACAGAAAGTTGAATGTCAAAAAGTCTAAAAAGTAGTAAATGTTCAGACTGATTCTGGGAAAAAATAATACTTTGGCATTCTGAATAATAGCATAATAAAATTTAAAACATTACCCTATTATCCAGTTTTATATTCAGAGTATGAAATCACTTTTTACAGTCCTCAAAACTGACAAATTTCACGAAGAGTTAAGTGTCCTTGACTGATGGCACAGGGCTACGACCCACCCCCAACACACACAGAACCAGAAAGCTCACTTGCGAAGTATGTGCTTTTTCTATATATTTATTACAGGTACAACAGAAGTCTTCATAAATAGTTGCAGAAAATGTTAAAGCCACTACATTGCACATGATCTGAAATTAACAAAACAAAACAAAACAAAACAAAACAAAACAAAAAAACCCCAAAAAATCCCCAATGAGTGCATTTACAGTTATTTTCATCTGACTGTATACCGTTCAACAATCTGATTGACGGTTTGGGGTGGGGCTGGGGAGGGGCCAGTGGGGCTGGACCCAGCCTCAAGTCTCCATTGGATGGGCAGACCCCATCAGACCCCCAAGAGGAAGGCCCAGGCGGTGGGTAGGAGGGGAAGGGGAGGGTATGCCAGACAAAAGGCAGGGAGAGTTTTATGTACAAGTAAGGCCTACATTTCATCAGAGCAAAACCATTCATTATATTTTATGCAAAAGATTGAGGTTGAATGCACGTTTCAGAAGCCAAGTCTGGTGCCCGGCAAGATGTACCCAGACGAGGCGGCTGGAAAAGCTCAGTGCCAGGTGGACACCAAGCACTGGCGGAGGCCACGGGAGTGGCTGCCACCTGGCGAGTCTTTCCCAGAAATGCACAGTATCTCAGTTTTGTGTAACACCAGTGGTTTGAACATAGGCATGTGTCTCCTTGAATAAATCTTGAAAATGTTAAATTTGCAAAATTCTATCCATGTTCATTTAAAAAAGTATCTCTTTATTATTATTATTATTTTTTTTTTGCAGGAACCTGAATAAAATACTGTGATACAGCAATGCGATCTCTGCCCGTGCAGAGTGTAACTGAAGGTCCTCCACCCCAGCGCAGCTCTGAGCCCAAGCGCTGCCGAGCACATTGGAATGCCATTTCACACGATGAACAGCCGGCGGCCGGCCGCTTGGTTTGGTTTGGTTTCCTTTTCAAAATTCAAATTAACAGCTGATTGGCAGGTGAAAGAGAATGAGAAAGAACTTCAGGATAGGTCAAACTCTAGGCAGAAGCCTGCTCTGTAGGAAGTTTTTAATGCTACGGATAGGTCGAACATCATTCTGGTGTTTGCGCCGCTCAATGAAGGAAGTCAGTCTGGACGTGTCCAGGACGCCCGTGCCTTTGCCGCCGCCGTTTCCTGCCTGCAACCACTGCTCCTGCAGGGCCAGTGCAGCCGAGGGACGCTTGGCGGGGTCCTCCTGCAGGAGGAAGCACACGAATTCCTTGGCCTTCTGGCTAACTCCTTGAAAGTAGTCCTCTGGGAAGCTAAAGTCCAGCCGGCAAATATTCAGGCAGGTCTCCTCCACGCTGTCATCCAGGAAGGGGGACACGCCGCTGAGCAGCACATAGGTGAGCACCCCAACACTCCATGTGTCCGCGGTCAGGGAGACAGGGTTCCCAAGGATGATTTCCGGGGCTGCAAACTCGGGGTTCCCCAGCAACTGGTGGATGTAGTAGGTGGTGTTGAGCTGGACGGCGTCTCCAAAGTCAGTCAGTTTAATGGTTGGCTTGGCCAAACTCTGATCCACCAAGATATTCTCAGGCTAGGATGTAGGAGGAGACACCAATAGTCATTTGCAAACACCCCTAACCCATGCTCAGTCTGACCACTGCTGGGATCCTACGGGGATCTGGAAGTCAGCCGCACAATTGCCACCCAAAGGAAGTTCTCCGGGCCAGTGAGGGAACAGGCCGGAGAGGAACGAGCCCCTAGGAGTGGCTCTCAGCTTTAGGGTCTAAATAGCCTAAGTCAACATTGCCTCCTCTTCCCAAGGCACCTCATGTGGGCAGATTCCATGCCAACTACTGACAGGAACTTCCTAAATATCTCCTGACCCAACAGATTTAACTACTAATACTTCCCGGTTGAGTTTACTGAAGGCAACTCAAGGAAAGCGATGGAGATCTGCTCCAGCAGCCTCCTCTCCTCAGTTGCCTCCAGGCTCAGGCAGGGAGCCAGGCTCTAGCATCTCACGTGACCTGTCTAGACCCACCCTTGCTCAGCCCTGGGCCTGCCAACCTTTAGGTCCAGGTGTGCTATCCTGCAGTTGTGAAGGTATCGGACGGCTTCCAGAACTTCCCCCAGGTGCGCTCTGACCTTCCCTTCGGTGAGGCTCCCCCATCGCACCACGCAGTCTAGGAGGCGACCTTGGTCAGCCCTGCAAGGTAAGAAAGACATTTCTCATGACACCTTTCAATTCACAATCCAAGTGGGTAACGGCTGGGGGAGAGCTGCAGCCAGGGACTGCAGCCCTGCTGTGTGTTGCTATGGCAACCTGCTGGGCAGTGTCTATGCATGGATAACTGTTGTAAGAAGGAAGGCGTCACCCACCTCACTTAGCCCACACTGCCCACGAACCATGCCGCATGAAAATGGATGAGCTCGGGCTGTAAAAGCCACATGCTAGGGCTTTTATGGATTCATGCTTAGTCAAAAGCTACCCTAATCCAAACTAACTTTTAATATTAAAAAACACAAGGGTCTAGACCTAAACTTTAGCAGTGTCTATTCATCCGACCTTCAGCACCCTGGGAAGGGTGCGCCACTGTCCTGTTTCGGAGATGAGGAGGCAGAGGCAGAGAGAGTATACAGATTTTCTAAGGCTTCAGGGCTCACTAACAACTGCTATTGGGTGGAGACTGGTCTGCGCACCTACTGCTCTCAAGAGAAGTTTATAGTTAGATGGACAGCCTGTCCAGCAAGGAGCGGTCATTAGTAGGAAACTGTGACATGCTCTAGTGAAAATTAATTGTGTTAATCGTCTGGTGAAGCAGCACCGTGGTGCTTAGGTGAGTCTGGTCTCCATACACTCCTAAGTTTGAATGCTTGCTCTCCAGTAGGTAGAACTGTTTGGAAGGACTAGGAGGTGTGTCACTGAGGGTGGGCACTGAGGTTTCAAAAGCCCACTCCATTACCTTTAGAGCTGTCTTCCTCCCTCCCTCCCTCCCTCCCTCCCTCCCTCCCTCCCTCCCTCTCTGTCCCCCCACTTCCTTGTGTTTATAGATTGGACACATGGAAGTTCTCAGTTACTGCCCCAGCACCATGCTGGCCTGCCGTCATGTGTCCAGCTATGGTGCTCATGGACTTGAACCCCATGGAATGGTGAATCCTTAGTTTCAGTGATTTCTTCTATAAGAAGTCTTGGTCACAACGTTTTGCCACGGCAATGGAAAAGTTGCTTAGAGCTACATCATGCAACTTCCCAGTAAAAAGAAGTAGGAGCTGGGGCACTGGGGGTATGGCCAGTGATCGGTCCTTGCCGGGACATGTAAGGCACTGGGTCCAACTTAGCACTGTAAAATAAGCACATTGCCTTCCACATCCCTGCCCCAGTCACCTCGAATCTACAGTTGAAAGAGATGCAACCTCAGACAAAGGTTGTGGTGCCTTCGGACAAGGACTTGAGTGAGTTTTCTTGTTCAGAATCTCTGTGGAAGGTGGGCAGTAGCTGCTGGTCATCAGGCTTAGCCAGACAGCCTCCTAGGCATGGGGGCTCAGACACTGGTTTTCCACATATACTGAACCATTTTAGCTCTTGATAGTTCACCAATAGCTCTGCATTTAAAGACACCAAGGATGAGGGGCCTGGAGAGATGACTCAGTAGTTAAGAGTACTAGTTATTCTCACAGGATCCAGGTTTGATTACTAACACTCAAATGGTTTTCCATGACTAGAGGTTCCAAAATGGTAGTCTCTAATAATAAACTTGGCTCTGTAGAAGTTTTAGCATTCACAGAGCCCGTTTTTCTCAGAGAACAAACAGGATCAGCAAAAGTGCTGGGAGCCGAGGTAAGGACAGGGAGGAGTGAGGTTGGGTACTCACATTTCCAAAACCAGGACGTAACTGGTGGGGGTCTCGAAGGTGTCAAGAAGGCTCACGAGGAGGGGGTGCTGGAGGTTCTGCAGGATGCCAAGCTCATGAGTGACCTGGTCACGCTTCATCAACTTCTTGTTCACAAACTTTGTGGCCACTGCTCGCTTGGTTCCCTTCTGGTCACACTTCTTAACTACAGCAAATCTGCCCCTGTAAAACCCGTCACGAAGAAATTACACACTGGTCCACGCCCATGGGATGGCGACTTGACACTTACACACAGATCTGTCTTTGCTGGGCCGTGTGGAAAGGATGCGATGCCAAAACAGACATTGTTCTGCCATTCCCCCCTCCTAACGGCAGCTCCATTTCTCATGCTGGGCCCAGGCAGGGCTTCCTGACCCCTGAATGAGGTGAAAGGGATGGCCCAAGGGAGTCCTGCCCTCACCATAGAGTTTCTACCTTCATCTCCTGGAGAACCTCAGCATTCTGAGGCTACAGAAAGTGCCCACAGTTGCCAGCATCCTCCCCTCCCCCACTCCTGAGGAAAGGATCATGCTTTGTTGGTTTAAGCTTGCTTGCAGGGTAGTTAAGTTGTGTCTTCTACTGGGGTCAGGTCTCTGGTACTGAATCTCATGTGCTTGCACACCTGGGGCCTGGGCTGCACCTGACTTTCTATGGATAAGATGACCTTGCTCTCAACGTAAGCACATCTACACACCCAGGGATATAGAACGAAAATGCACAGGCAGGGCAGGCTGTGGGGCAAGTTAACCTCCTTCCCACCTCTCCCTCCTTGGGCAGGTGGAGGGTCATTGGGTGGCTGCCCAGTGACTATTAACTGTGGAATATGGAGAGACCATAGTTGCTTGTTTCTGTCATGCCATCTTTCCTGTCAGGAGAGATTGAAACTCTCTAAAGAGTGAGCTAGAAGAAACCTGTTCTCTCTTAAGCTGTTTCTGTCAGGTACTGTCACAGGAACATAAAGCCACTAACACCAAGCATAAGACAGTCACTTCTATTGGTGGCAACATTCTGTTTTTGGCCTTGGGACAGTGAGCAGTGATCTTACTTTTGTGGAAGGGGTTCTGGTATTTATGTCATACCTGCCGAGCTCAGCCACTTCACTGTAGAAGGCGTCGAAGTTGTCCTTCCAAGTCACCACAATCCCATCACTCCCTGGACCTGCAAGAAGAGCACCACTTCGCTGAGTGCATGTTTTTCTTTCTAAAGTTATGTCTCTGTCGACAGTCTTAAGATGGTGGTCCTCTTCCCTCTGCTCCCCAAGTGCTGGCATTACAGGTATGAATCTCCACCTTGGCTCCTGAGTGTCCCTGAAGCAGAGCTTCTTGGTAAGAAGTCACAAACCTGCACTATCCAGCACGGCCACCACAAGTGTCGACCGAGCATCTCTGATAGGTAAACCCTCTTGTACCACAGTAAGACAGATGCACGGGTCCCTGAACATGAACAGAAGATGTGAAATATCTCATGAACAATTTATAGGCATTGATTTTTATGTTAGAATTGAATACTGTGGATATATTAGATCAAGCCAAATACTAGTTAAATCAACTTACTTTTATTTAAAAACGTAAACCATCCCTGAGTCTTGTGTCTAATGGCCAGCACTAGTGAGTACAAGTGTGCACGTGTGCACGTGTGGAAGACACCGGGAGTCCCACTCCATCACTCTCTGCCTAGTTCCTAGACATTTTCTCTCTGAGCCTGGAGGAGTCTGGTAAACCGGGCTCCCTCTTGTCTCTGCCTCTCCCTATGCCTGGAGGTTTATATAGCTTCTGGGGATATAGGCTCAGGCCATTGTGCTTACATAGAAAGCTGCTTTTACCCTGAGCCACCTCCCTAGCCTGATGATTTATAGTGAGTTCTATCCTGTCCACCCAGACTCAGCCTACAAACTATGGTTGCTTACCTACCCTTCAGAAATTGAGGGTTCCACTATGTTTTCTTAATGTCCACAGTCTTTTAGAGTAAGCAAATCATAAATATGTTGCAAACATGGACAGTTTTGTCACGCATGTGCCAGCTAGAAGTCACTTGTTAGTAGTAAATGTGGCATTATATAAGCCCCAAGGAAACAAAGATGCTTTGTCTAAACACTTATGCAAGAGGAATCATGAAGACCCCCACAATGACAACACCATGAGTTGACACGCCACCGCATATGAAGGGAATTTCACAAGGGCTCACCCCTAGATGAAGAGCTATGGGCAATTAATGGGCCAGAGAGAGAGACAGAGAGAGAGAAACACAGACTACGAATGAATCAGTGTTCTCTAGGGATGAGCTCCTGATAGGTTATCCTATCCCAAGTGGTCATTTCTAAACACATAAACATTCAAACAACAGTAAATGAGCAGAGTGTTGAGGCTTTGTCTTTTACTGTCTATTGTAATGCTAACAGCAGCGTGTCTGTGTGTGTGTGTGTGTGTGTGTGTGTGTGTGTGTGTGTGTTTGCCCCTGTGACCCAAGCTCATTTTGATTGGTGAATAAAGATTTGGAGAGCCAATAGATGGGCATTAGAGATATGGGTGGGGTTTAGGTTTCCCTTGGCTTGGGATCAGAGGAAAACCACAAGGGGAGAAGGTGGTGGAGGAGGGAGAAGCCACCATGGGTTAGCTGAGCCATAAAAACATAGCTGGCCCTGAAAGCTGGCTGCTTGGAGTTAAGAGCAGCTCAGATGAAACATAGTCCACTCGGGGTTATGGATAGGAAAGTAGATTCTAAGAGCATGGAGGGCAGGCAGCTGCTTAGCACTTGAGTTGTTTAAGGCTTGTTGTAAATATAAAGGCTGAGTGTGTCCTTCTTTCAGGAACTAATTGGTTAAAGGTGGGGTAGAACCCTCAGGACGGGATAAATAATTTAAAATAATTTCTGTAACAGCAGAGCCATGTGTGCTTGTGTGCAAGTGTGTGCGCATGAATAACAATAATAAAGATACTGAGTTTGCGAGGAAGTGGGTGCAGGAGAAGAAGAGTGAAAATGATGTAAGCTGAGAACTTGTGCATGGACTACTAAAAGCTTTTAATTAAAACAAGAAATACCGGATTTCTCTCACATAAAATCAAACATTTTTCTATTATTTTCCAAAGAAAAAGCTCCTAAGAGATCCCTTAAAAATGTCTTCCAAATATTGTACATACACAGAAGAGTGAAACAAGTCGAGTCTCTGATCCCCAAGCAGTTCAAGCTGCCTCACAAGAACTTGAAGCACAGGGCTCCTCCTTGTCCCAGCCCCCTTCACTGCAGGGGACCCCTGCCTGACCTGCTCCATCCTGCCCCATCAGCGGAGGATGCATACATATTTGAGGTGTCAGGATTGACCGCCCTAGCCTCACCAGTTGCAACTCTCCTCCCTGAGCCAGCTGGTGCATGGCCATGGTGCCAACCTGTCCTAAAGTTCTGGGGCTCAGTCAGCAGGGTGGGAGCAACACTCTGGAGAGCCCAAGGCAAAAGAACAATCTACACAGGACAGCTCACTGCTGGGGACTGACTAGAAATCATTAAAACCACAAACCACCAATGCCTGCAAATCAAGTGGCTTCTCAGGATGGAAATCACGGAAAACTGTGAATGGCCTGTCTGACAAGGTGGCATTTTTATAAAGACCTTGTGGATTCTGTGACAGGAATCTATACATTTCCCTTTCTGTCGTTTTCCTGCTCAGGTCCACATGTGACAAACAGGACTGTGACTCTCTGAGTGGTTGGCAGTAGCTGATTAAGAACCGCCTCTAGAGTTCATACAATTGTTTCTTCAATGAAAAGAGTCAGTGATTCTTTACTTTCAACTTGAAGATCTTGCTTTTCTTAGGTCACAATCCCATAACTATAACATGATTTAATAAAAGTTCTAGACAAACCTTGCTTACCATTTATACTTTAGAACCTAGTCACCATTTAGTTTGAGTTTGATTTGTCCTTTTGGAAGCAGTTAAGGACAGGCGGGCACTTGGAGCTGCCTGCTGTAGCCAGTTGGCCTCAGTAGACATTGCTGGAACCCAGTCCCAAATCAAATGCAGTTTCAGGAACTGAACCGGGCTGGGCAGGATTCTGTCTACAGAGCTGGAAGACTAGCTGCAGAGAACAGAGCATCCTGCTGGGCTGTAGGTGTGCCAGGGCACTGACTGGCAGGTCCCTGGGAACGCTCGCCTAGCTGGATATGTGGGGAAGTCAGTGGACTCAGTAGCCCACGCCTCACTGAAGGGCTGTGCTGAGATCCGAGACAAGCCTGGGCCTATAATACCACTTTGTTTTCACTCAAGTGCTTCTTGAGCCAACTTAGCCTCAGCTAGAAGACTGGATAAGAGGACATGTTTTTAAGCACTGTGGACATGAGTGCACATCCCAGCTCAGGCTGGTCACTAGGGACTCAAGTACCTAATGGCCTTTATACATAGTCTCACAAAGGAGTGCCCTCTGAGCTCCTTCAAGGCATCTCTTTTCTTGTAACACTGTCTGCTATGTGAGCCTCTTTTGGCACCTATACAAGCACCCCTCTCGTGTTCTAAACTTCTCGGCACTCCAAGTGTGGCAGATGCACTGGCTTAGGGACTGTTGGCAGAGGTGCCTGCCCCAGGTGGCTTACCTAGAACCCTCAGACTGGCGGACGACGAGGCTGAACCCATGTCGTTCACAGCGATGCACGTGTAGATGCCGTCATCTTCTGTGCTCACACCGACGATCTTCAGAGTGGCCTCCCCAACGTCACTGTCACACATGTGGGGACATGCTGGGGTCAGGAGTGCTCGGTACCTTTAGGAACCAGTTCTACCTCCCTTCCCAGGTATGAAACCTCCCACAGACTAAGTGCCCAAGGCATTGGAGGAAAGAGATGACTCCAGTCAGGGAGACAGGTACATTTCTAGCTACTGAGTAAGTGGATTAGCCACGCCCCTACCAGTAAACTGCTCTGGGTCAGCCGCTCACCTGTAGGAGATGCTGTAGTGGTCATCGTTGTTCAAAGTGTTGTGTTCTGGGCCCTTCCAGGTGATTGAGGCCTTGGGGCGGCCACAGACACGACATCTAAAAACAACGGTCTCCCCTGTCTCACATGTGACCTCGCTCAATGGGATAACGAATTCTGGTGGAACTGCAAGGAAAGGGAGTTTGGCCAATGCCAGTCATCCATCTCTCTCTTGGGCTCCTACAAAGCAGTGGGAACCCAGAACACCACAGGCTATCATAGGGTACAGGCACGATGCTCTGATACAGAGCCCGCAGTTCTGTGACCCTTCAGACTGGAAGGAAGACAACAGAACTCACCGTCATAAATATAGTTGGGGTTGAGAAGCTGCAATGGAAAAGACAAAGATTAATAAATTAATAAATTGTAATTAGTAAAACCAGGAGCGATTTTCAGGTAGGATACTGTTTCCAGGGCTACAGTTACTGTGGGAAGAACTTGGGTGGTCTGGAACTACAGACCCAATTCCCTTCTGCTGCTGTTACATGCCCTTGACCATGCCGATCCATACCAATTAGCTGAGGGTTAGCTTCTTATTCATGAATAAGCTACTTAACCTGCCCCAGGTTTCAGGCAAAGGCCAACTGACCTACTAACCACATTATCTGAAACTACACACAGACCCGGTGCAGTGTGCAGGTGAAAACCCAGGTCTCAGTAAGTCACACAGTGTCAGCACAGCTCCCAACTAGTGCAGAGAGAGCCAGTGTCACTGTGCTCCTGTGAGCAGGGAGGGTATCCTCACGCAAGGCCCAGCTTAGGGTCTGCGGCAGCTTATCCTCCGCGCTCCTCTTGGCTTCTCACACGCACCTTCACAGACACCTTGTTACTGAGCCCTTCTCGCGGCTTCCTGTACCCGTTCTCCAACTTGCCGTCCCTTTTGCCGTCTTTATCTTTCTTCTCAGACTTCTTCCTTAAGCGGAGTGCTGTGTGCCAAGATGTTGACTTCCTAGAGAGAACAAGACCACACTGCTCAGATCCCTCCTTCACCGTGGTCAGCAGTTGTCACCGGGAAAGTGTCAGAGAAAGGCTGATGGCAATCTGTGTTTCAGAGGAACTGAGATCCCATGAAAACTAACTTCACAGAGATACCCACAAGGCAGGTGACAAAGCCAGCCATTCCTTAGGCAAATTTTAAAGATTAAGATACAAAGGGACCTATAATAGCTAACTCTGTATCAACGTGACTGGGCCACACTGCGCTGACAAGCCAAACATTCCAAGTGTCTCTTCAAGGGTACTTTTGATTGACAGGAACATCTATCTAGACAGGCGAGGCTGCCTGCCCTTCCTTTACCAGTCAGGTGAAGGTATATGAAAGGGAACCCACCTCAGACTTGATGGGTGCCAGCAGTTTGGATTTGCCTGTCTCCACAACTGTGTGAGCCAGTCCCTTACAAGTCTACCTAATTTGCCTATCCACAGTCTACCCCAGTAAGCCTGTCTCCCTGAAGAGCAGACGTATTCTGAGGAAACAAATAGAACATGAAGCTTTAATCTCTTATATTTCTTTTAAAGGCAAGGCTAACACTGAAAGCTCTCGAGCAGGGGTCCTGAACAATACACTCACTCCAGCCGGCCTATCCTGGAGACAGGGGAAGGAGCACAGTCCTGGGGAAGGAGAGATGGATGGATGCATTTACCTCCAGTGCCAGCCTCCTGCAGTTTCAAAGAGCAGTGTGGACTCGGTTTTCTTTAAGCTAGTGCTTAACGCAGCGAAGCTGACCTCAGGCTTAAGTCAATGAGTCCCTGAGGAGCAAAGAACTCAGAGCAAAGCTACCACACAGACCAGTGGTTCGCAATCTTCCTAATGCGGTGGCCCTTTCATACACGGTGACCCCCAACCATAAAATTGATTTTGTTACTACTGCATAACCAACTATGCACTTATGTATTATAATTAAAAATATCTGTTTCCCAGTGATCCTGGGTGACCCCTGTGAAAGGGTCATTTGACCCTCAGGTTGAGAACTGCTGATATAACCTTTCCCTGCAGCCTATGAGTGATGATCCTGTGTCTCTCAAGAGGTCTTGCTCCCTAGCTAAGACCTTTAGGGTCTATTTAGTGACCTGAACATAAGAGTTTTAGAGGATCTGTCGGGATGAGGCTAGCCCTTCACTTGGGGTCACAAAATTTGTTTAGAGGCAAACGTGCGTGAACAGACCCAGCTTTCCCTTCACTGGCTGCTTCCCTCCAGGGCCGCCCAGCATTCTCTGGAATGGCTCCTATCCCCCAGCTGTCTGTGCTCAGGCTGCTCACTGCTGCCACTCACTTGAGAGTCCCGTCGGGGTTCTCCATGATGACTGCACTCGTATGGCCCAAGACAAAGCCCGGAATCCAGCCCTCGGCTGCGGGGCACTGGTCAGTGGCGGCTCGGAACACCAGAAACATGTTCTGCTGGTTGCTGGCCAGAATTTGAACGACCTCTCCTTGATAGACGTTTATCTCATCCTCCTTCACTGCCGTGTACTCGTGTGTCACCAGCATGGTGGAGATGTTGCTACTGCTGCTACCTTCACTCTGGAGGAAAGAGATGAAGAGAAAACAAGGTGGACAGGGACTAAGAGGAGGTGTGACGGCCGTAGCCGCTGCTCACCTCGAGCCATGGCACCAGCCCACAGGAGGGCTTGGCAGACAGGGAGACGGCACACTCTTCCTCCACACTCTCTTCAGCTTAGTGTCCCTTGTACAACAACTTGCTCAGCAATTGAGAAACAACTCCCAAAGATCCACCTCAGTGCTGATGCCCCGGGGGCCTGACGCGGTTGCATCTTCACTGTGGCCCTGCGTGAGCGGCTCAGTGGGTCAGTCCTCTGATCGATGCCATGTTGGGTGTTCCCAGTTCAAACAAGTGTTAACTTTGAAGGCTGTTGACTAGCCATTTGGCCCCCAAATCTTCCTAAGTAGGCCATCATTGGGATGTGCACTCCAGGTCACAGGTTGTTGTTTTCCTAACCTTTGGTACCCCTGCCACCCAAAAACCAAGAACACGGGACATCTGAAAGGTCAATTCTCTAACGCTCTACTCTCACGGACGGCCGCTCCATCTCCTTTATGCTTTTAAGTCCCTCAGCAGATGCTCCTTTGACTGAGCTCGCCTCAAGGGTCTTCATGTTGCTCTTGTTATGGGAACATACAGCAGAGCCTCACACAGCGGCCTTCAAGCTTTGTGGAAGAGACCTTTAAGTGGCTGTGGGGCTATCTTCTACTGCCCTTATCCTGAGGCCTCAAGAGCATCCATCTTTAGTCAATGACTGATGTATAGTTGGCCTGCAACATCTGTTCAGTGACTCAGTCAATGCAACAAGAGTGCAAAAGTAAAAAAATGAGTTGGTTTCTTAAGGTCTCCAGCTGGGTACATGAACTGAATGAACGGAACACAAGCGACAGTCACCTGTCCCATGATCTCACCTGACCAGTGACCTACTGTTCCAGGAAAGAGGAAAGGAGAGAGGGCTATCTTACCAGAGTCCCTCTTGGGAAATGGCTTCCAGACCCTGGTTTCTGTGAGCTTGCTCTCCCATGTTTTTTTTACACTGTTGCTTCAGGCTATTTATGGAGGTCAGGATTTCAAAGGCCTGCCATGTACTCTGGGACATTCTGAGTGGGAGAGATCACCTGGCCCAGCCGCCCTTTTCAGTCCTAGTCTTTTGAGTATGTCAGAACCTGCTGGAGCAGACAGCTGACCACTCTTCTGAGAACGCTGAGGGGACATGAGACCCACCTGCTCTTCCCTGTGAGGCCGCAGGTGGGAAGCCAACAAACCAGTTACTGGGAGTTGCATGGATGAGCTGTGCATGAGAGCTGCTGAGGACGTGGAAGAGCTGCCTGCCGCTTGTGTTCGTGAGACAGTTTGTTCTTGCCCCCATGGCGCCCACTTCCTGCCTGGGACCCTTCAGTTCAAAGGTGCCATGCCTGTTCCCTTTGTACTTTCAGTGTGTACCTTAGTGTCTTGATTTAGACGGCAGGACCTAGCACTTTGAGGATGGCTGAGGCAACTGTATGAGAAAGATAACCTAAACCGGTCTGTGCCAGAGCTGCCATGGTTAGGGCCTCCCCGTGGGCCGCATCTAGAACTGGAGTGATTTGAAACAATCATAGCTCTTGTCACTTCTGGCCTGGACAGACACCAGGCATTTCAAACGGGTCTTCCTCAGTTCCCACAATCTCCTTGCTATACATAGAGCACGGCCGTCTATCTGTCCTCAGAGGAGGGGAGTAAGTTTGCACAGGCCACTGGGCCAGTGCCAGAGGGGCAGGGCTGACTCTAATGTGTGCTCATGGAGGTGGGAGGGAAATCCATCAACCGCATAGCAGTCAGTTTGGGGCCATCTATTTGCACCCCACCCTGCCCTCAGCAGAATTCAGAGGAAGGTACCATCTGGAGCATGAGGAAGGGCATCTCCAGAGGTCAGACAGAGCAGCCTGTCTATGATCCAGAAAAGTTCTCAGAGGTGGTCATAGGAAAGGAGGCCCTGCTGATCTACTAGCAAAGTAGCATTCCGATGGCCCCTTTCAGCCAGAGCCGTGAAGAGGGTCAGAGGACATTTCATATCGTTCCCTGATGTGAGGCATGCTGACTAAAACTCAGCCTGCCAATTTCCTTTTCCAAGCTACCTTCCACAAAAGCAGCAGTAAGGGACAGAAAGGCCATTCCCCAACGTAACAGACTCTGGCCCTGTGTGATGCACTGTGCCTCCCTCAGGGTGGAGCTATGCCCAGGCTCAGAGAGGAGGCCCAGCTCCTGTGCCAGAGTACTTACTTGGAGACAGAGGCCTGAAAGCTTCTCTCTGCTTACTAGAAATGTGTACAGGTTAGGGGGTGCAGGAGATGTCACCAGCCCTATTCTGTATGGGTCACAGTGCTGAGACCAGGCCTGGTAACTGAGCAGACCACTGAGTCTGGGGGTGTGGCGTGACAGTGGGTTGTCTGCCCACCTCGAGTTTCCAATCTAGCTGGAAGCTCCCTTGCTCTATAGGATGGAATGGAGAATCCATAGCAAGGACATGGAGAACACCCACCATTGGACACCTGCTTAACCACTTAGTGGTTAACTCAGGCGTAGATAAACACATCAAGACCCACTTCGTAATTTCTTCCACAAATAAAGAGGAAGGCTGAGTTAATGAAAATACCTAACGAAAAAAGATCAGATCAAGAGTCTGAATGAGGGATTAATAGAAGTCCAGAGGAAAGAGACATGCAAAAGCTAGATTTTATGTATAAATATATATACAACGAGAGACACAGACCCTTTTAGGGAAATGTATTTAAAAATTTATAAAGCGATCAAACATACACTCGTTAGAACAGTTCTGTGCACTCACGCATGCCTTCAGGAGTGTTATGGGCCAGGTCACCTGCCCTGTAGGAGACAGCTGGAGGACGGGGGGGGCACAGAGTGGAGGGAGCCCAGCAGAGACACCCTTCAGCCTGAGAACACAATGCAAGTGATCGAAAAATGAGCCAGAACCCCAGTGCAGAAGCACTCGGCCTGCCCCCCCCCACCCTTCCGCATCATCTCTGGAGGCCTGAGGCCCAGCCTTCTCTGGAGAAGTCGGGTGTCCAGGTGCCTGGGCCAGTGTCTCTCCAGGAGACTTGGGGTAGAGGAAACTTTCCCACTGGGTAGATTCCTGCTCCCTAATGCCATCTTATTTTGCTTTGAGTTGCTGTTGGAAGTTTTCTTGAGGAAAAAAAAATTTTTTTTTCATCAGATGACTCAAAAAAAAGCAGCGAAGACGACTTACGGCGTGAAAGAGCGAAACTAAGGAAGGAGCGAGCAGCTGAGAGGTCACACATGTCACTGTGAGGAGTAGAGGACAGAGAAAAAGACCCCTCCAAAAAGCGGGAAAAAAAAATAAAGTGTGAGCGAGGAGGCAGGGCCCAAAGAGCAAGTCCCAAGATGCTTTGCTGGTCAGAAACTGGAGACTTAAAGATGCTGCATTGAGGAGATTAATGGTGCGCTCTCTCTTAACAGGGAGACAGGAATAAAGCGAGAAGCAGGTTAGTAGAGAGGAGAGCAGGCGCTGTCCGTGGTCCCGACAGGGGTTAGAGGTGGCTGCATTCGCTTGGTGGCTGGGTGCCAGCGCAGCCCCACAGGGCATGGACGTGAGTGTACACACAGAGGCCACGGACGTGTCTGCTCAGACAGTGCACAGGAGAGCTGGAGAAGGCGATTACTGCTGCACAGTGCTGGAGAGCTGGAGTTAGTACGGAGGTTTAGAAGAGCTGGCGGGACAGAGGCGGTGGGGTGGATGGGCGCAGGCTCCCTGGCACTCTTACCCCGTTGCTCTGAGTGGACTGCACAGACTGCTCGCTGGCCGAGGAGCACGTGCTCATGCGGTCTGTGTCCTTGCTGGGGGCTGCGTGGCGGTGCGTCTGTCGCTGGAGGGAGTCACTGTCCCCCGGGAAGGTGAAGGAGCTTGGCCGGCTGGCAGGGGAAGCAGGAATGGAGCTCCAGAAGGAGCCCCCCTTCTGCAGGGGGCTGCTGGGAGGAAAGGCCTCCTTGCCAAAAGGAGAAGGGAACGTAGTGGAGAGAGGAGAGTTCAGCGGTGACACGGCCCCAGGCCTAGTCTTGCCCAGAGGCAGTGGGCCCAGGTTCCCCCGGGCATCCTTGGTGTTTCCGTCTTGGCTTGTACCAGAAGTACTTCCCGGGGCCTTCCGGGGGTTCTCCATCACCTTCATCTTGGGAATGGGTTCTGTTTCTCGCTCATGACCTTCGGAGTCTCCACTCAGGGGGAGCCTGCTGGGTTGGCCAAGGCTGGCCTCAAGGGCCAGGCTGCTGCTGGGGGTAGGCAGTGAGGGGCTGGGAGCAGACATACCTGACATCTTGTCTGCCTCTGCCTGGCTTGAGGCTGCAGAGGAGACCAGCATGGGGGGGTGGTGTCTGACAGGCTGTGGGATCCTGGAGGGCCTGCTCCTGCTTGAGCCGGGGCCACTGCTACAGCTGCTGGGGCCAGTGCCATGGCTGCTGCTGCCTCCACTGGAGGCCCCGCTGCCGCCGCTGCCCCCGCCCCCGCCGCCGCTGCCCCCGCTGCCACTGCCGCCGCCCCCGCTATGGTTCCTCTGGTACTCGATAGGTGATGTCAAGGCTGCAAGCAAGCAATTCAACAGAAGAAAGTCAGTTAGGGTACCAAGAAAATTCCAGAGTGTGTTTTTTTTGTCTTTTTAATTTTTTTATTTTTTAAAACAAGGCCACATACAAGCATGAGAATTAGTGAGCTAATTCAGGCAAATGCTTATGGTCATAGGAGACTACTTTTACCCCAGGGTCAGTGGGCTAGACAACAGCCTGGGGTAAATGCCAGGCAGATTGCTATGGGCCAATGGTGCCACCTACTTAATGTCTCTTTGCTCCTGACTTTGAAATGTCCTGCAGAGGGTTTTACAAAGACAGGAACATTGCAACATTTCCGTGCTTTGGACTTAGGCACAGAACGAGGGTATGTGGAAAAGGCCACGGGGTGGGGGTGGGGCTGGGGCTGATTCACTAAGCATTTAACTCTCAACTGTATTCTCTTCATTATCTACCAAGTTAAAATGAGAGTGGGAGCTGACAGTCACAGGACTATTGCAGATAGGAGGGGGCCAGAAGAGGGCCCCTAACTAACTGCTGTTGGCTCATCAGTTTCGCTAGAATCACTGAAGAGATAAGTCTCTGTCTACCTACAGGCGGAGTCTTGCTATACAGCCCAGGTTGGCCTCGAGTTTGTAATGCTCTTGCTTTGGCTTCTTGAATGCTAAGATTACAGGTATATGTGATCACATGCACCCACGACGTGCTTTTTAATTGAGCATGTAATGCACTTGCTAGTGATTCTAGCATTTTCGATCAGTGTCATATCCACCAGAATCACCTCAAACTTCCTTTTCATAGGATGGGGTTCTATTGTATCATCTACGCATGGCAGAACGGAACAATGCATCCTGAGGGATGCTCACTGAAGGTAGAGTGGAACAATGCATCCTGAGGGATGCTCACTGAAGGTAGAGTGGCTGCCCCACATCCTCACTGCTACCAAAACCCTGTGACATTCTAGACAAATTATCAGCCCACACTGCCTTAGCTTCCTGTCTGCAAGAGACACAGTGCTCAGTAAGCTCTGTCGCCATCCACACATAAGGAGAGTGCTGAAACAGAAACGTGTGCATTAGAGAGAGAAGACACAGCTGGTAAGAGGGTACATCACCATTTAAAAAGTTGCGCTGGTTTTCTAAGATTTGATTGATTTCATGGACCCACGTTTGCCGGACGCTTGGACTGGATGAATGCAAAATGAAGGTCTCCACTGCATCGCCCGTCCTGGATGTCAGTGCAAACTTACAGGGATCGCTCTCCACATTTTCCTCCAGGCAGAGGCAACTCACCTTTAAAACAGCAAGTCATTATTTACAACAGCTACGACGTGAGGCATCCTGAGTATTCACCAACTAACTGAAGGGTGGCTGACAGAATACACCTGCAGCGGAGCGTTTGGTACCCAGCTTTAATCAGAGAGGATGCTCTGACAGGCACCGCAACAGCGCGGCCAGACTTCTGAAAAACTACGCCGGCTTTAGTAACCCCCCTGCCAAGGGTAGATATGTGAGGCTCCACAGACAAAGTGTCCTGGAAGCAGAAAGAGGCATAGGATTGTCAACGGTTACTGGGAGGGGACAATGGGGATGTCATGTTTAATAGGTGGAGATTTTAACTCTTGCAAGATGAAAGGACTCACAAGTCTGAGGGTAGTGGCACAGTACACATGTACTTTATACCAATGAGCCGTTCCTAAAAAAACAGCTGAAATGGCAATTATATACATTTTACCACAGTATGAAATCTCATCCTGGGTTGACATGGCAACAACTACTTTTTTAGCTGAATTCTGTTAGCTGAACAGCCTCAGATACCATCACAGGTCAAGCATTCCTAAAACCCTGTATGGTCTTGAGTGGTGGCCTGCTGTGAAGACGGGAGCTCACGAACTACTGTATAAAGTGCTTTAAGGCTGTGTGTAGAAAGTGAGCATAGCACTTGCACTTTGTGTTTAGAACTGTGTCCCATCCTGGGGGCTGCAGAGATGGCTTCCATGGTAAAAGGGCTTGCTGCAACTTGACTTCATCCCTGGAGTCCACATAAGTGTAAAAGGAGAGAACCAACTCCACCAGGCTTTTGTCTGGCATCCACATGTGCAATGTGGCATGTCTGCTCACATGCATACACCGTGTACACCCATACATGCATGTACCTAGGTACCACTGCTAAGTTGTCAGTATGTATATGCATATAGTAAATATTTTTTAAATTAAAAAACAAAAAGGCCTGAAACCAGAAAGACTTTTTGTCTGTAGCACTTCAGATAAAAGAGTATTAAATCATTATCAGGAAGCGTTTCAAAGCCATTTAAAATCTCAGGTGCAAAGGCCATTATCAGGAGTTTAATGGCTTGACTAACAGCTGAAACAATTACGTAGCCAGGATTAGTTATTTCAAAAACTTTTCCTGGCTAGTTAGCTAGGACTCATTCTTCTCCAAAAATAAAAACTCACCAGGCAGTGGTGGCGCATGCCTTTAATCCCCGTACTTGGGAGGCAGAAGCAGGCAGATTTCTGAGTCTGAGGCTAGCATGGTCTACAGACTGAGTTCCAGGACAGCTAAGGATACAGAAAAGCCCTGTTCCAAAATAAAAATTAAAAATGCATATTAAGATGGCCCATCGTGTAAAGGCCCTCGTCACAAGCTCAGGGATCTGAATTTGATCCCAGGAGTCCCGTGATGGAAGAGAACTGATTTCCGTCAACTTTGCTCACTTCATTAACTCTGTGGCACACAAGCACAGACACAACACAAAAGCAAATGTACAAAAAAGAGATTAAAATCTCAAATATCAAAAAGGATATGCAAGTGTATTTGACATTATGATGAAAATATAGAAAATCACCTCACAGAAGCAGCAGACACAGACAACAGACAACAGAACTTTAAAGGTGCTGGGGTGACTTTCTGTCCATAGACTTGTGAACAGAAATGTTAAGGGGTGGGTTGGTGTATGGGCATGCCTTTGGGAGGTCCCCCAGTGGCACTGGGGTGGCATGAGACACAAAGTGTTTGCTTCAGGCCACGGCAGCTCTTTTATGCCTGGGTCTGAAGCCTTTATAGGCCCTTATGAGCAAAAGATCATCTGGCTCAAAGGCTGTGTCCACAGACCAACCTTCCCTGCTGCAGGCACTAGAATCTACTGGACTGTCTGACTGCCCAAGCATCGAGCTTTTATAGGAGAGAATGCTGAAGCCAATGGACTCAAAGGGCATAGGCAGTTCCTTGGCTCCTGTGAAGACGAACCTAGTGTTAGTACAGGAGGCCCTCATAGAGGGAACATGTCTTCCTCCTGAACTCTCCTGCATAGCTGCAGACGTGGCAAGAGCTTAGATGTGGCATCTCCTAGGGACCACCTGCTGGCTTTGGGGCTCCTTTATGTCATCCTTGATTATAATCATCCTTAGGACCATAATCATATAATATTTTCTGTCTGTTCACCTTTCTCTGCCACGAGAAAGCTACTCTAGGGCAGAGGGGGTATCTGCCTCATCTCTGGAGACCAGTGATTGGAAGAACCCTCAGGATCCCTCTGTGGAGAGAGACAATTAGCTGGCTCATTTCTGTGGCTCTAGGCCAAGACTCTGAAGGTGAGGTTTGGAATTGTAAGCTAAGTTTTACACGGTCTCCCGGAGGACAGTGCTATATCTATATACAGCTGCCCAATAGCTATAATCACATAGGTATTAAATACAGTCATACAGTGTTGCAGACAGCAGCTCCAGGGTACAGAAAGCAGAAGGAGGCTGGATGCAATGTTAAGATTCATCAGTGTACTAGAAGGCTTTATAAATACTTAAAAAACCAAGCATTGGAAATGTCACCAAAACCAGGAAAGTTCTTAGCATGACTGGTACATGTGGTAGCACACGAAGCTCGCAGGCATGCATTTACCTTGATACTGTTCTTGAACAGAAATCCTGGCATGGAAAAGCCCTTTTTTTTATCAAGTGGTTCGCTGAATATGACAATCTGTTCAAAGAGGAAAACCCGCCTCTCTTTGCATCGAGGCAGAAGTCCTGCGTCTTGGTCTGTGACCAGGAATGTGTCCTGTAAGAGCAGCTTACCCTGGGCAACAATTTTACCCTAAAACAAGAAGAGGGGAGGAAGGGAGGAAGAACACATTGCAGTCTCAGTGAGTAATCACGTGTTTTCTTTGGTTTCCTCCTACAGGATGATGCATCCTTCTAGGAGCTACATAGCTTAGTCTTTTACTGGGATGAGTACTTAGCTCCAGGCAGAACAATCCTTTAAGTTAAAAGTCTTGCCAACCCTGTGTAACAAACGGCCTCAGAATCAGAGGGCAAGAACGGGCTTCTTTAGAGATGGATCTGACAAAAGGCAGCCATCCCTGTCCCTGACTTGTCAGCAGAAGTCTCCCAGGTACAGACTTGGGCTTCAGTCTGAGAAACACAGACTTGGAACATTAAGCCTCAGTGCTCCAGTGAGCAGGTGGCAAGAAGCACCTCCCACCTTCTTACTCAACTGGAAGAACAGCTTCTGGTCTGAATTTGCACATAGAAAGAGTGTGCAACCTGTACAGGTTGGGTAGACTCAAGAACCCAGTGGTCCTGAAGGCAGGCTCCCAGGGATGAGAGAAGATAGCAGCCTTCATCACTAGGTTTTGTGGCTTTAGATGCCTGGAGAGGATGCAGAGGCTGCCAGAGACAAAGCACAACCCTGCTCACCCTTCCTCTAATGGCCTCAGGCAGAGGAAGGTTCCCCAAAGCAAATCAAAGGACCCAAAAAGAGATGGAAACAAACTCAGTCACACTGAAGAGAGGTCAAAGAAAGAGAGAGGGAGAGAGGGAGAGAGGGAGAGAGGGAGAGAGGGAGAGAGGGAGAGAGAGAGAGAGAGAAAGAGAGAGAGAGAGAAAGGCCAAAAGAGAAGGCTCAGCTTTCTACATATGCAGAGAAATGATCCAGGACAGAGGAATGGGGTGGGAGGCGGAGGGCCCCTCAAAGAACAACGGCATTACGTCAAATCCTTGCAGCCGCCCAACGTTCATCATGTCGTTGCAGCGCTTCGGCACAATGCACATGACTTCTACAGCTTTCTGTGGGCAGGGAGAAAGCAGAGTCAGCATCCATGGTCTTCCCAGGAAGCTGTCGGGGCCTACCCTCCACTGCACCTCCAGTTTTACTTTCTCCCTCCACACCTCTGAAGTACAGAGACGGCATACAGACAACACATCAGAGATCCCAAACCCCTACGTGGCCCCTCCCAGGACCAGACCCCACACCAGGAGGGGTTTGCACAAGAGCAGCAGAACCCCTAAGTACCTCTAGTTCTGATGTGTCCAGGCTAGCTTTTTTGGAGTACTTGAGGAAGTCCTGTGAGGAAACAAAGAGAGAGAGAGAGAGAGAGAGAGATAGATTGTGGTGACAGTGATGGGCAGGGCAGCTGGCCCTGACTGCCCTTCCTGCAGTGGGAACTTTTGGTTCCGGGTATTCATTCCACATTCACACTCCCCTCACAGAACTGCGTACGAAAGCATCCTGATGGTGAAACCGTCCTTGCTTAAAGTTTCCCAGTTTATCCTGAGATAGCTCTGGCCTCTCTCCGTGTGCAGGCCCTAAGTTTCATGTGATGTCATCTCCGGTGGTGCTTACTAACTTAAAAGTAATTCATAGCTACTGCTAGGCCACATGGGAACTCAAAGTTTAGTTTTCTTAAGATTTGAAGAAGGGGCTGGAGAAATGGCTCAGCAGTTAAGAGCATGGGCTATTCTTGAAGAGGATCCGGGGATACCCAGCACCCACACGGTGGCTGACAACCATTAGTAATTCTGGTTTCAGAGGTCCCCACACCCTTTTTTGGCCTCAATGGATGTCAGACATACATGTGCTACACAGGCATGCATGGGGGCAAAACACTCAAACACATAACATAAAATAATCTTTTAAAAAACATCCTAGATTTAAAAATAAGGCTGATAACGGTCTGTAGAGGTGCCCAGCAGCTAAGAGTGGGCTGCTCTTCCCGAGGACCTAAGTTAATGCCCAGCAGAACACAGCAGCTCACGACCATCTGCAGTTCCAGTCCCAGGGGAGCCAACATCCTCTCTTCTGGCCTCCAGAGGCACCAGGCATATGGGGTGCATAGACATACAAGCAGGCAGCACACCCATACACATAAAACATACATATACTTAAAAATGAGGCTGACAGAGCTAAAGAAAAACCATTAGCATTCCAAGGGATGCTACGAAGGGATGCAGGCGAAGAACCTGACTCAGAACTTGAGAGGAGGGAACTGTTGAAGAAGTCTATAAAGAGTTACTTTGAGACACTTAGGACCAGAAAAACAAGCAGCTCTGTAAGAAGGTAGCATATCAGTCTCCTACAAGGTGGAGGCGTGGCTGGTGGGGGAAGTCCCGCCCACTCAGCAGAGTGACCAATGACACTGCTCACTCCCACAGCCCTCACCTTCAGGAGCAGCTGGTACTTCATGATTCTCTGCACAGGTTTGATCAACAGATCAGTGAGCTGCAGTCTGTGGCCCAGGCGCTGCTTTAAGTCCTGGGGATTTTAAGAGGAAAACAAACCAAACCACCTCAAGTGTTGTTCGTTAAACAGCAACATTTTGTTCCTTATAACTATAACTCTAACAGGCCTGTGAAAAGGAGGCAACAAAGGCTTCCCACCTCTCAGGATTTAAACACTACGGTTGAATCTTCCTGAGTGGATTTTCAGAGAAGTCCATTTACTTGAAGGCTTCTTTCTGTCTGCCTGACTGCCTCCAGGGCTGGAGAGATGCTCAGTGGGTAAGAGTGCTGGCTGTTTTTTAAGAGGACTCAGGTTCAGTCCCACCAACCAGCTCCATACCCGCCTATGGTGCTTTAATAGGAGCGGCTCTCACAGACTCATGATTTTGAATGCCTGACCTATAGGGTGTGGCGCTAGTAGGAGGCATGCCACTGTGGAGGAAGGCTTTGCGGCCTCACACGCTCAGGCTGGCCTAGTGTGGCTGTCTTCTTTTGCTGCCTGCAGATCAGGATCTTTGTCAAGCACCATCTCTGCTTCCATGCTTCTCGCCATGGAGATAATGGACGGAGACTCTGAACCTGTACGCCAGCCACAACTAAATGTTTTCCTTCATAAGAGTTGCCTTGCTCATGGTCTTGGTGTCTCTTCACAGCAATAAAACCCTAAGACACTGGTCTTTGCCACAACCCTAGTTCCCGGTAATCCAGTGACCTCTTCTGGCTTCCGATGGCACCAGGCATACGCCTACAACAACCACGACCACCAAAACAATCAAAACTCTGGAGCCACTTCCCACGCATTACAGGAAGATGAACTGAAGGCCGTAGGCATAGCGCAAAGCGCTTCACCACTGACCTCTGCTCGCAGACATTTGACATTTCTCTAAGTCATTTATTTTATTTTGAGTTAGGGTTTCCTTAAGTTCTCCAGGGTGAACTTATCATGCAATACAGCCCAAGGGAACCGTAACCTAGTGATCTTCTACCTGCAGCAGGGTTTCCAGGCGTGAGAACGGCTCAAACCGTTTATTGTTAAGCACCCAGCCTTCTGAAAGTCAGGGGCTGTGACTATAGCCTGAGTCCACACCCATTTCTCTGATTTACAGACTGCAAAGCAAGCTTCGGGAACCTCATCTCTGGGGCCAGTCTGGTGAGAATCCCTTTGTCCTGGGACATCATGGCGCTCTAAATTCAAGCAATCACGGTGCAGTGAGAGTCAGAAACCACCCGTTCCCATGTCGAGTCTTACCTCAAAAAAGGTGTCAATGTACTCGGAGACTATGTGCTCAGACTTTGGCTTATTTTGGCAGTAAACTATGTACATGTGCAACCGTCTCTCCTAGGACCGAAAGGCAAACACACGGTTAAACCGCTGACAGCTCAGGCAGACCTTCGGAGCACACAGCACCACACATAGAAAAGGGGTCATCTTAAGGCAGAGCTGCCCCGCTGGGAGCTCACTCCAGATTCGGAGCATTTGGCTACGCTGGCTCTGAGGCTCTGAAACAGCCCTCTACTCTCAATCCTGGTACAGACTGTATCCTTCCCTTGCCTGTACTGGCAACACCAATGGCAGCTCAAGAAGACACTTCCATTGCGCCCAGGCTGCCAGCATTCTGGTGACCAGTCTGTTTTTATAATCTCAGATCCCTTGGCAGGGGACAACAGGCTCTCAAAGCTATGTATGCAGACCCTCAGGGTCCCCGGGCCTATTCGTAGCTTTCTTTCAAACAGCACTAGGATACCATTGCCCTCCTGCAGTGGTGACATGTGTGCCACATGGGCGCGCTGGGAGACACTGTTGGCATCACAGTAAGGATATGTCAGCACTGCAGATCTGCTGTGGAACATGCCAGCTTCCCCTCTGAATGCCACTGATGTCGTAATACAAGTCACGCATCCTCTTAAAACCCCAACACGACACACAGATCCTCCCAGCCTTCTCCTGTCGGGGCAGAAGTGTACACATCCCTTGTGCTTCCTCAGTAACTGCCTGGAGGAAAAGCCCTTGTGACTAAAGTAAGCTCTACAAGGGCACCTGCTGCGAACCACCCGAAGAACCTGACTGAAAGATGGGCACGCTCTGTGATTCTTCTTACTATGGAATCTGGTGGAAATAGTCTTGAGCACAGATGAAGTAAGCCTGTCATCTCAAGACTAGACACATGGCTGGCAGTGCAGACGAACAGCGAAAATCCAAAGTTTAAGAGGAGTACAAAAAAAATATATAAAGAATTCTGGAAAATATGTGCCTGATCTCGACAGTGTCTTGAGACTCTGCTGATGGAGCAGTGGTGAGTCTAAGTCTGACTGGGATAATGCACGATGAACTGCCAACATCTGCAGGAACCTGGCAGGCTAGCAGCCAGCTTCCAGCTGCCTGGTTCAAGATTCTCAAAACTGCTCCAAAGGCCAGTCAGCTGAACAGACAAATAACCAGCGAGGGAGATCTCATACAGCCTCTCACGCCTGTGCTGATAACTATCTACAGTTACTTGAAAAGTATATTTAAGATATACCTCCATCTTCAAGTCTTGTCTGTGTGAAGATGGAGTCTTTCATGTGCTTTATTTACAGTAAATGATAAACCCCATAATGTGCTGAGTGTAAAAAGCAGATATAAAATCTACCTTCTACTAAGCTTAATATTAAAGGTAGGCAAAACCACAAAAGCCTCACTAGTTTTGAAAATATAGTGATTTTTTTTCCTTAAAATAACTTGAATGCATATTACTTATTTTAGATATACATATACATATACATCTGGCTAGTACATCAAGCCCACTGCAGGTATGGGCAGGTACATACTCACTAAATACTTGTTTGCCTTTAGACACATGCAAGGTTACTGTGTCAAGCCTGTGTGACTCTGGAGCCTTCTGGCCTGTGTTGCTGCAATCCCCGGGACTGGGAATGTAGGCAACTCAGAGGGAGACACACCAGTGTCTGACAGCATACCCCCCTGTAAATGTCAACAGGCCTCATCTTCAAGTCAGTAAAGATGCCAAGAGCACAACAGGGCTCTTGTAAGGGCTGCCTCTGTACTCACGTGTTTTACAAACAGGGATCCTAGTTTTTCTGGATCTTCAAGGCACTTCTCCAACTCTCCTAAAAAAAAGCTGGAGACAGAGGAACATCAGAACCCTTTCCAAGTTGTCTTCTTAATTGTAGACTCAGTCAATGCTGGGGAGTGGGTGGGGGGCTGCTGGGAAGACTATAGTATATCTCACAAGTATGAGCCAGGTAGAAAGATTTGGTAAGACAGAGTTTAACAACGGAGTGCACAAAGCCGAGAGAGAAGAGACTTCCCCTCCAGTCTTTTGAATAATTAATATTTCTTGTCTCCATTTCATTCAAGGACACATGCACTCACATCTGCCCTGATACTGAATGAAAACAAATTTCCAGTGCAGTAGGTCCTTTTCATTTCTGAAAACTCAGTCTTCTTATCTATGAATTTCAATGATAATTTTAGAAGCTGAAGCCGAGTGATTTCCCCTGGGCCAGCTTTATGAAATGTTCCCAAACGTCCCTGAAGTCGGGCTGTAGTTAGAAACTTCCGCTTCGTAAAGGATCACAGGCCAGCGGCTCTGGTCTAGGCCATGTGTGGACCTTATCACCTATCCGTTTATTATTTTGCAGGTTGCGTTGGGCTTGGTAGCACTAGGCTTTAATGTCTCCCTGGCTCTGCAGGCGCTCTGATGGATAGCATCTCTGAATCCAATTTCAACAGACATCCCAGGGATCTGCCCTTCTCCTTTCCCTGTCACAGCTTAGGAACAAGCCTTGGGAGAAGTTGAATGAAAGTACCAAACACCGCCCTGCCCCCGCCCCGCCCCGCCCCGCCCCGCCCCGCCACGCCACGCCACGCCCCGCCTTTATTTTTGCATTTGTTTTTATGTGTTTATGTGCTCATGCTCATAGACAACAGTATACAAGTGGAGGACAACTCACTGGAGTCGGTTCTGGGATTGAACTCTCGTCCTCAGGCTTGGTGGCAGTCACCTTTGCCTGTTGAGCCATCTCACTTCCCCAAGCATCCCTTTCTGAACTGGCCACACTATGCTCTTGTTAGGTCTGTATTCTGTAGAGGTATATGTTGAGGTATGTTTAGAGTTGCCCAGTCATTTACCTATGGGTTCTAGTGAGTCAGACACGACTGACTGTACAAATAATGAGCTTTTCCTGAGCTCAAAGGTTTTATACTCCCTTGAGCTAAGAGCAGGCTACACTGAAGTGCCCTAGTGTAACACCTTCCCACACCTGGATGCTATTTCAGTTTAAAAGGCTGGAGAAGCACACACCAGCCAGACTATTTGGGCCCAAGAACTAAGTGGGTCCATGGCCTCAGGGTTTTTTTTAAATCATTTTGTTTATGTGGGTGCATGTATGTGATGTATGTGAATGTTCACATGTGTTTGGTTACATACGTGTGTGTAAGTGTATGTCTGTGCACATGTGTGTGGAGACTCACAGCTGATAGATGATCCTGCCCACCTTGATTACTGAGCAAGGTCTCTCATTTGAACCCAGAGTTCATTACTGTGGCTAGTCTTCCTAGCCAGCTCACTCCTGAGATCCTGCCTCTACCTCCTGTGTGCTGGTATTACAGGCAGGTTTCTGTGCCCACGCACCATTTACATGATGCTGAGGGTGGATCCGAAATCCAGTCCTCACACTTGAGCAGCCTGTGTTTTACCCACTGAGTACCCCCACTCCCCAGTTTTAATGAGGGCTGGGCTTGGCAGATGTTGGTAGCATGCTGTAGCAGCGGAGTAGCTATGTTGATAAAGCGGGGGCAGTGGTGGGACTGTCCAGGACCTCGAGCTGTAAGACTATAGCTGCAACCCCTCTATAGTATCAGAGGGCAGTGTTACACAGCCCTGAACAATGAAGGGCTTTTTAATTAGAAACAGAGGGGCAGGTGTGTGGTGGCGAGCTCTGTCAGGTCGAGGCCCGCTCCTATACACTGGCTCCCATACACATCTCTTGATTAGGATAGATGCGAGCTAAACACTGTGACCCAGTTTTATTTTTCTGGGCTATCCTGTCTGCTCTTCCAGTGACATTGAGTTGGGCATGTGAATTCTAAACCTTCTGACAGTAACTTGGACTCAAAAGGCAGCTGCAGTTCTATTAGAAACAGAGTCTCACTGTGTGCAGATGCTGCAGAGCGCCATGCAGATCTTAACCCAGTCACTGGGTATGAGGATACTGCCGTGCATGTGGTACAGATGAAGAAGGGAGGCACAGAGGGGGAGACTATGAAATGCCCTGACAGGCTATGCTTTGAATGCTAGATAGCCAGCTGGGTTGTGCTATCTGGGAGGCCCTAGAAACCTTAGGAGCTAGGCCAAGCTAGAAGACCCTTGGTACTTCCTGTCTACGGCAAGGCAAAGACTCTCCTAAACTACACATTTCTGCTGCCACAGTGTCTTTCTGAGTGTATGGAGACAAAGGACCACAGACTTGAAGCAGGGTATGAAAACTGGGGATCCAGGGGGAGGGACGAAAGGAAAGGGTTCCTGGTTTGTATTTCTTGCTGGCTCAGACACAAGAATTTTAACATAACTAGTAAAAACCACAGTGAGGGTTGCTTATACAGAGACAACATTCTCTTTCCCCAGACAGACCTCAAACAAGACTAGCTGAGAGCTAGTGGTTGCTGGAGGTAGTTTTCTTGGGGTTGTGGCCTCTCTTAGCTTTCCCATGCTCGTGTGAATGGTCCTTTGCCCACACACACATAGGCAGCACTAACTAGACATGGTGAGCTAGAGGGAGGGGGCTGGGAGGGAGATGTGTGTGGGGCTCTTACGGGGAGAGGGTAGGTATGGTCACAAGACTGCATACATGTATGACAATCTCAAAGCATGGAAAAATGAAAGAAAAGAAGAATTAATCCAATAAATCTAATCAGTGGGTTCGAGAAGTGCTAAGGAACTATGCAACGGTGAGATTTACCTCATCTGAAGGACTATCAGCCCGATTTCCCATCTACACTTCATGTAAGCCCAAGGGCCAGAAGCGACCCTTTCCCATCTGTAAACCTCAGAGAAAATCTTATAGGTGAGGTGAGCCATATTTACCACAAAATACAGGCCTCTACCTCCTTGTGACTTATGTATAGCAGGAATCTCTTTGACTCTCTGACATCTCATGATGTCCCACCAGCACATCCTGAAACTGTCAAGATCCCTGCTACACCGGGGAGAAGTTTCTGGAAGGATAAACTTAGGTTTTGTAATAGGCAGCACTGAGTCAAACTGTCCACGTCTACTGCTGGAGTAAGGCCCTGAAACAACTGAGGCAAACCTTCAGTCTCTTGTGTATGTAAGGTATTTTGGTCACAAAAGAACTAATTTGGAGAGCTGGTACCTAAAGGACCATGATGCTGCTCTGAGTACTTCCACCAAGTAGCTCTTCGGTGTTTGGAACTGGTTTGTAGGTAGAATTTGGAAATTATGGAGATGTTGGGCTATAGAAGCCCCAGAATACTATACCCAGAGCACAGTGAGTGCCTTTCGTGGGGGATCAAAGGAGCAGAACATTGACAGAAATGTGCACAGGAAAGATGCATACATAGGTTCTAGATGGGGCACGGACTCCATGGCGAAGCGGGTTAAAGGCCATTCCCAGTACATTCTGACGACAACGGCTACACGATACGGTATGTCCAATATACCTTGATGAGGGTGAATCTGTTTTGTTTTCATTGTGCTGGGGATTGAACCCAGAGACTTGCACGCTGCCACTGAGCTACCACCAGCCCAAGGCTGCATGTGAACGAAATGAACTAACACTTTTGGTGGAGAAGATCCCAAGGGAGTGTAGCAGACAGGCCGAGGCAGTCGATACAGGCTGCTTCTAGCCAGGTTTATTATGAGAAGGGGAACAAGAGGAGCAGAAAGATCTAAAAACATGCAGTTTGGCTAAAAAAGAAAGCATGTTTAAGCACACACAAGGTCATTAAAGAGAAAGCCCCAAAAAACCTTTCTGCACTGGGTCAATATGGAAAGAGGAGGCCCTGAAGGCATCACAAGAATTAGTCAGACTCAAGAGAATGAAAGGTTAACTCATTTCAAAGACTTTTTTTTTTTTTTGCCCCCAAAAGAGCTGCTGAGGTGCTTTGTTCATACAGGGCGACCTAGAATGGCGTTTCCCTTGGATTAGCTAACCAAGAGACTCCCGCAGCCACGTTCTCAGCAGGGCAGGACAAAGCTCAGGCTGGCAGCAGACTCTGGCAAGAAGAAGGCGAGCATAACTGGTTAGAGGGCCTTTGACTGAGATTCCAAATGGAAGCCAGAGATGTGTGCTAGGGTCAGATTTCTAGCAGGGAGCTAGGGAGGGAAATGCAAGAAAGCCATGAGAGTAATGGCCCGTTGCAAGGAAGAGCTAGGGATTTTGGAGATGTCTGGACTCTCTACCAAGAAAAGCTGCAGCAATTAAAAAAAAATCAGCCCAAGAGAACAGCTTTGTGGTCTTCAAATAGGAAGGCCACACCAAGGTACACTCCATATGGATCTACAGGAATTAGGGGTTTCGGTTTCTTTCCTGCTATCTCTCTGTTCCTCCTTCTGGAACGGGATGCTAATCCTGTGTCCCGTGTGCTCCAAGTATGACACTTTCTGATTTCTGATAAACAGGTGAGTTCACTGAGTTCGGAAGAGACTGAGAACTCTTGAAGCTGGACTAACCGACATGACCAAGGGCCTTTGGGGCCAGTGGTCGGTCTGAATATGAATGTCCTCACAGTCTTGTCTTTCCAGTTAGGCCTCTTGTTAGTGCCACTTTCTGGGGATGCTGTGGGGATGATAGGAGACAGGGACTGTAAGAAGGAAGTCACTGGGACTAGTTATCCCATCTACCTCTGTCCTTCCTGTCTAACAGGAAGTGAAGATTCTCTCTCAGCCAGTCTCCTGCTGCCATGTCTCATGGTGCCAAGCCATCCAACCAAACCCTCTGAAGCCATAAGCTGCAGTCAATCTTTTCCTCGAGAGTTATTTATGTCAGGTATCTGGGTTACAATGATAAAGGCTTAATGCAGAGGGGAAGGAAATGGCTCCTTAGTGGTAAGTCATGACCCCATGTAGACTGACTCTCTTCAGGGCATAGACTAGCATGAAAAACACATGACTCTTTCCCTTGCCATAAAAATGCTACAATAGTACAGCACTTTGCCCTTAGCTCACACTCCTTCCGAGATTTTGTTATTCTTACAGAATAAAACGAACCTGAGCATTTCCTTGAGCCCTGCCCAGGCTGGATACAGCATCATGCACGGTAAGGTCTTACTTACTCTCTGTGCCAGTCATAAATCTGATGGATGTTGCCAAACACGATCTTGTCTTTTCCCTTCATGTCATCGGGAACACCGTCTTCCTTCATAAGCGCCATGTAGCCCTACAAAGCAATACGTGCAGATGAGTGCACACAGGAGATGTCTGCATCAGGTACTGGACTGAAAGTCATACCACACAGGCACACATTGTCTTAAGAACAGATCAAAACCTGCATAGAAACTGTCCCTACCTATGGCTTCAAATATATTGCTATATTCACTGCTGAAATTGCCTCTCCTTAAAGTATGCAAGATTTATAAGTAAATAAAAATTCTTCTAAGGAACTTAAATAGCTGAAAATATGTAGGTGGTTTCAGAAAGCAAACAATCCTAGCTACTAAGTATCAGAGTTGGTCAGTCAGAATCCTTCTGCTTTTAGGATTTATATTATAGAAACAAAGGAATTGATGTTTTGAGATTGTTACATAGCATATTAAAGAAGGCTTGAGCAATATTTTTTTTCTATAAAGTGCTTGTTAACAGAGGTCAGTTAACTATAGAGCTAAAGTGTGCTGTCCATTTTCTGTGGTGTGCAGCTGGATATGGCGTGCAGCTTGGGTGGCTGAGGCAGGAAGAGTGAGCATATGGCCATTTTAGGCTATGCAGCAAGACCCTGCTTTGGAAAAGAAAACAAAGCTAATATTCAATTCTAATGAGATGTAGTTTGTACCATAAACCGTATTGCTACAACGACTGCAGAGCAACCTAGCATGCTATACATTTATGCTGGGGAGTGACAGTGACTATTACCACTATTGCTCTTCAGCTGTGCCGAGCATGGAATCCATGCTGTGTGCAAGCTAAGCAAGGGCTCTGCCACTGAGCTAAAACTACAGCCTAAGAGCTCTGTGTACCCAAAGTAGGATTCTGTATATATCTGCAAAGCTGAAAGGAAATGATATTTTATACTATAAAAATACCTTTCCTTTAGAGCCAGGGATGGTGGCACAAAGGGATGTTGCTGTAAAACCAGCACTTGGGAACTATAGGCAAGAGGGTTATGAGTTCAAGAACAGCCTTACCTAAACACTAAAACAGGTCTAAGAAAATTGGTCTGGATGTGGTTGCTCACAGATATAGTACTAAACACGCTGAGGCAGGAGTACTGCCACAATTGAGGACAGTCTGGGCTACACTGTGACTTCCAAGTTAGCCTAGGCCGAAGAACACAATATAAATACCAACCAACCAACCAACAAACCAATGAACCACCGGCCCACCCAGTCGACCAAGGTCTGAGGGTGAACTGCTGAGCTCCTGCCTGTAACTAACTAGTACAGAAGGTGGTGGCTTTGCTGTAGCTACGAAGCACTCAGCCAATGCTTGTGACTGAAAACAGTGGCAGGGCCATTCTGTCCAAAGCCATAAACAAATCCCCTGGTAGAGTCACGGGCCAGCGTCAGTAGTGTGTGGACTCAGAATGGACTGAATCCACAGTTCTGGGTTTTCAAGCAATATTACTACTGTTTCTGTGGCAACATCTACTCTCATGAAATAATTAAAGGCAAAATTTCAATACAAAAATCACAAGACTGATGGTAGTAATAAGCTAAAATCTTAATTACATGTAAAATATATACCAAGGTATACTATGTAAAAAAAAATTCTCTATACAGCTAGCTACATTTCTTTAAGGCTTTCTGGAAAGTATATCCTTCTGCCATTTAAAACGGTATCTCTGGGTGATTTGTGCTATTAATTTTCTGAAGATACGTACCTCAACCACACAGCCAAGGTCCCGCACATAGTCTCGCTCTGTCTCCACTAATTCTTGCAAAACATAGCTGGAATAAAAGAGAAATACAGAATTTGTTTTCTGAAGAAATTATCCTATACAAACTTGCTTTGGTGAGAATGGGTTCTTTTAGCTGTACAATAATATATCAGATTTACACAGCTGGGTCTGATGGGTTAAGTGAGAGAGCTCGAGCCGTTTCTCAGCTGAAGTCGCTCAGGCAGACACGCAGTACAATGGTGGCCCACAATGAAAAGGAAGCACAGGTGCCACTTTGTTGCATAGGTGGGAGGAGTGGTCACTAAGTCAGCCATTTAGAGTGTGTGCATGATACTGAAGTGTTTCTGTCTGTAACAGCCAAGGGTGCTTAGATAAAAGAGAACATCCCTCAGCCAGTTGGTAGTCTCCCGGAAGTCAAGGTCTCTATTGCTGAAGCCACCATTCACTTGGGACACAGGACTTGGAGGCTCTGAGCTGGATCTGACCTGAAATCTACCTGATGATTGGATTTCACAGTACCAGAGGGTGCTATGGAGGAGTGGAATCAACAATCCTCCTGGATACTTTTGAACAACAGTGATGACTGGCATGGCAAGGTCTCACTAGAGGTGCATGGTGACCAGCAGCTGTTTAACCATACTTAAGGACCACACAGCAGGACGGAGAACATGCCTGGCACCGGAAACCTAGGCAGTGAGCTGAAGCTCGTGAGGTCATGGATCTTAGAGGAAAACCCTACTGCCACGTCCCTAAACCAACATTCTAGCCTCATGCCCACAGATAAGTCAAACTCCTACTCCTCATCAAAGAAGTGTCTCTTTACAGCCAAGGGGACCGTTATAGAAAGACACAGCTTGCCAAAATGCAAGGAACAACTGATAGCTGTTGACAGTGTCTAACAACCAGAGATACATCCACGACACCCCCTTCTCCCCTCCACCCCCCTGCATCTGATGCTTGGCGAGCACAGCAGAAGAAGGTGGCAGGGTTATAAAAGCCAGAAGAGGGAGGAAGTCTGCTGCCAGGTTGTGCCTCTGAGAAATGTCAGGGAAGCACCACTCCGCATGGCTCAACACCATGGCTGCCTAAGCAAGACTGGACAGTGAGAATACCAATGAACACGCCAGGGTGGAGGGGGAGGTTTCACAGGGCCCCAAGCCTAGTCAAAGAACTATGGAAAACTAAGAGAGCAGAGAAAGAGAAAATTAGCCATCTGAGGGAAGTTGTTTACGTACATATGATTTCAGGGCTGACCACAAACAACTCTATCTGGACTTAGCAGGAAATATATATATATTTGCACATATATGTAACATAAAAGTTCCAAATTCACATTCATTCACTTGGCCAAATTCACCTTGGCACACTCCCTATTTTCGGTGCCGTTCAGTCACTTGGGCTTATTATTACTGAGCCAAAGCAGCTTGTTATCCACGCAGCATATGGCACCTCTCACCCAGAGGAAGTGTGAGCCTTCGGTGTTAATTCTCAGGATACTCATCGCCATTAACTGATTTTACCAGAACTGAGAAACACTGCCAGTAAGCTACATTTTAAAATACTCACATTTTGATTTTTTCAAATTGATTTAATTTTATGGTGCCTTCTTTTTTCTTCACAGCTACATAAACAATAGAAATTATAGGAGTTTCTCACTACAGACCATGGGACGATATTCTTGTCATGAAATATTCTTATTTGTAAAGCCTAACAGACAGGGAAAGTGACAGAAACTATAGCTATGGGTTACCACATCTCCTCGCCCCCCCCCAAAGGCAGGCATGTGCACACACACACAGGCAGAAGACACGCATGCGTGCACAGGCACACGTGCTGTAACTGGGAGGGAAGTGTGGAGGTGTGGAGGCGGACGCTGCTTACTGCCTTCTCTTCAGAGAGCTGCATTTTCTTTCTTCCATCTCATCGATGGGTGAGGAGGATGAGAGAAGGGAGTTGTCTGAGGGATTGAAGGACGGGCTGCTACTGTCTCCCTGGTCGACAAGCAGCGAGCTGGGGCGATCCTCCAACGCCTGGAAGAAACGTTGAAAGACACGCAGCAAATGAACAATGCTAGCTGCCCTCAGTCGATGGTGGCTGATGACAGGGTAAGAAAGTCTACGTCAGAAAATACAACTGACAGGCTGGAAAATGGCAAGATTTCTAACAGCAGATCAAACAGATTGATTATCGAGAAGGAGCTGGAGAGATGCGTGGCGAGTGAGAACATGGGCTGCTCTGCAGAGGACTCAGTTTCTATGCCCAGAGCCCACAGAGCAGGTCCCCAGCACCCAGAGCCCTAGCTTTAGGGGATCTGGACAACTTCCTTTGGCCTCTGCAGGTAAATACAGGAGGCAAAACATGCTCACATAAAATAACAATATAAATCTTCCCAACAGCAAAGCCAACAACTCATACTGAGTCAGAGAAGCCAGGTAACAGCAAAGTCAGAGTAAAAATACCAATCAACTTCTGCGTGTCTGTGTGACACTGCCCAAGATTGCTCACACACTTTCCCCACTGTAGAGCCTCATGCAGAGTTTGGAGATGGACTCATAGAGATCAGGCTGCCTGTGTGGATCAGAGCGAGGTCCTCTGCGTATGTGTTATGGTGCTTTAGCTTGTGTTCTTGTGGGACCTGTAACAGTGGGGCTGGAGGCTGTCCTTGACCTTTCTCCTCCTACTGGGTCGCCTCATCTAACCTTGATGTAAGAACACGTGCCTGGTCTTACTGTCACTTCTGAATTTGGTTGATGTTCCTGGAAGACACGCTGTTTTCTGAGGGGAGATGGGAAGGTAGACCTGGGGTAAAGGTAGGGAACTCGGGGGTAAGGAAGGGAGGAAAAATTGTAGTTGGGATCTAATATATGAGAGAAGAATAAATAAAAGAAAAAAGAAAAACAAAGAGACCTTCTAATTGCTGCTTATCAATTCTTTCTTCTCCTGACTGAGTGCCTAGATGCCTAGGGATTATAGTGCCTTTAACCCTTCCCGACCCCAAGCTTCCAGCTAGACTGACAGAAGGGTTTTTATCTCTGGAGAAACAGAACGGTGACGTGCAGGAACAATTAGCTGCTGTTAGTTACTTAGCTGCTGTTAGTTAGTAAGGTGTGATTGCTACTGTGTGCCCTGCTCTCTTCCCTTAACGGGGACAGACTCGTCCTCATCATGGAGCTTTGATGACACAGGTCTGTGCATGCAACCCTGTTAAGGGCAGTCCACGGAGCTGTAAAAATCACACCAACTACGCCTCTCATTTATGAAAATCAGGACACTGTTAGTTAACAAATGGAGCCTGATCCGAAAATTGCACTCTGATAAATAACTAGCAAGCAGTTGACCTTTACTGGAAGTACATGTTCTTCTGTGTCAGGGTTTGCATCATGCTTGTGGATCAGGTGGCTGATGACAGGACGCCAAAGAGGGGGGTGGCAAGGAGGACATTCTGCCCTGTACAGACTAGACAGCTGGGCCTCATTAGACTGAACTCTCTTTATTTGAATAATGAAGGGAAAAAGAGAAAGACAGGAGAGAGCAAAGGCCTAGTCAAGGCCTTCATCTGTGCCCACAGGGGCAGGCCCTCATAACTATGGCAGCTGCCGGGACCGGAAACAGAGGCTCAGGCTGCTCCTGGAGGCCTGTTCTCAGGTGTGACCTGCCTGACATGGCACCAGAGAGGACGCAGGAAATCTGATGAGAACAAAGGATGGTAATCTTTTGCAACACTCTGGATGGTCACTGTGGCTGTGGCACTCACTGGTCCCTTACACAGATGTGTGTGGATGACAAAGAAGTCCAGCATGAGCTGCCCCAAAGCTGGAATGATGAGACCTCAGGGTTTTTCAGTGTATCACTGTCAAATCCTCTCCTACTGCCATGTTTTATGGGAAGGTCATCGGAAAAACCCCTATTTTAAATGCAAGTGTGTGGTGGGGGGAGGGAGAGGAGAGGTGGAGAGGGGGCTAGTTCACAGAGCATCTCAGAGGAGATGGTAACCAAGCATACATAACTAAATACTGACTGAGGCCCAGATAAACCACTACAGCTGTCATGTTCTCTGTGTTGCCCCATGTAAGTGCAGAGTGTGCTTTGTTCATGTGAAGATACATATGTGCTGGGACCCGGTGTCTCCTGAACCCTGCCCTCTGCAACCTTTTGCTAGGCTAATTTTAACCTGAGCTCTGTCATGCAATAAACTGCAACTGTTAGAGCCTCAGCTTTTCTGAGTTCTGTGAGGCCTTCAAACCACCGACGGACTGTAGGACGATAGAGCAGACCCTAGATTCATTCCTGGTCATAGAGAGAGTAGTGTGTGGCCATGGCTGCAATCCATGGCAAAGGCGTTTGTACACAGACAGGAGCGTGACCCGCAAACCTCATGCTTGAAGGAGCCTTACCATTTTGCTCTTCACGAGTTCTTCAATCGCACTGACGAGCTCAGCTGCGCTGGGAGTCTCAGAGCTGGTGGGGCGAACTAATAACCTCGAAGAGGCCTGTGGGAGAAGTTAAGACAAAGGACGGGGAGGAGAGCCTCTCATTAGTAACCGGCAGACAGTGAACTCCCTCGTAAACTCCAGCTCTTTTTTTTTTAAGTAAGTCCAGACAAAAAGACCACAAGTTTGTCTTTGTTTGCATTTATTTAGAGTCATCCTTTTATATTTACAATATTCTGACATGAAACATTAAATAAAACCTGTCTAGAATACACGTGGGAAGCAGACAACGTCTGTTTTTAATCCACAGTCGTGTAACATCGTAATGTTTTTTCAGAGTGGCGACTGGGCACGGGGGCATGCTAACTGTAACTCTGCAAGTGCTGGCTCAGGCTCTGGGCTATGGAGAGAGACACAGAACCTGGTCAGCAGAACAGAAAGAGGCTTAAGGTCTAGTGGGTGAATCCCCAAATAATCAAGAAACTGAAATGGGACCACTAACAATGGTTTTACTGTGTTCACGGGACTGAGAAAGGGAAGGAGCCAGGGTACGGTGCCCAGATGGGAGAGGGGGACAAGCTCACCATTTCCTGTGCCATCCATTCCCCAATGATTACTGCAGAGGACAGAAGAGCTGAAGCCTCACAAGCTATCAGATGCCACTTATGGCTAGATCGAGGGTATCACGGGGTGACAGTCGGGGAGGCTGAGGGAGGGGCCACTGAGCTGAGTTTCAGTAATTAGCAAACACTGTTTGCAGATTACTTCTCCTGTAGAGTAGCTGGGGATTGAGGGGCATAAGTAATATGAACCTTGTGTCATATTAAGGGCAGCAGAGATGCATGCGACACGTGGCTGTCTGTCTGCGAGATGCATTTCTGGCTGTCTGTCTGCGAGATGCATTTCTCACAGCGGACAGATACAGATCATTACAACAGGCTTTTACATATGTAGACCAAAATACGCACTTTATGAAACAAATGCTGGTTTGCTCTAATGATGTTTGGAATATGAGATGAACAAAAAGAAGAAAACAAAATTCAAATGGAAAGGTAAGGAAACTGAGCCAAAACAGACACAGAACACAGATCAACGTAATGCTGCAGTGGGTTTACAGAAAGAGAAAACAGAACAAAACAAAAAATTAGTTCAAGATAATATACTGTCTGGGAACATTGCTAGATTTTTGTAAATGAAGATTTGCTACTGATAATACCCAACCAGGTTTCATGGTAAACAAGAAATGATTCCAGTAAACAAGACTCTGGCATTGAGTCCTTTCAAGGGAGAAAAACAAGGCAATAAAGCCTGTGCCTCATTGCTTGGATAACCACCCAGATTTAAGAAATTTATTGTCCTGCTTTGAAAAAGCTATTAGTTTAGATTGTTACAAAACAGCTTATGAGTCGTCACAAACACCCACACAGCCTGGTCCCTGGCCAGACTGAGAGCCCTCACCTTCTCTCTCAGACTGGCCCTCACCAAGAATGACACTCAACTCTTAAGGGGACAGACCAAAGCTTGGCTCCGCAGCTCATGACCAGTGTGCTCAGACCCACGGCCCTTTGGCTGTGCTCAACTGTGTGAGGCACAAGGTGTGTGGGCTATGGAGCTGTGTTCTGTGAATTAAGACTAAGCATCGAGTGTGGGAGTCTCACTGCTGCCAATCAATGAGTGCAGTGCATCTTCTGTTGTCAAATGGAGGCTGATGAATCTCGAAAGTGACGGACAGTACCAATCAGGGGGTCAGGAGGGGAAAAGGAAAAAAAAGTGAAGGAAAAATGCTAAAAGCACATTTATTTTATTCAGGAAACTTAGTTATTGCCAAAGAAAACAAAATTAAAGGACAATAATGAATCCCAGAGATGACTTCCTAGCTCTATTTTAGCTCCTAACAGACGGGGAGGGTCACCATGGGACCAGGGCGAGCAAGGGCATGCAAGCTTCGTTTACTAGGCTTCCTATTTTTTGATATTTTATTTTTGAGATTTTACAATTGGGGTGGAAAAATTAATCTAAAACGATAGAAGACTTGGAGGGAGACAGACTGACGAGGCTTGAAGCCTTCAGACAACCCCGGGCAGACAGTCACACGGCTCTCAGGCTGGCTCCTAGCATTCCTTACCAGTGCATACTTCTGGGGGCTTCTAATCCTACAAGCACACGTGGCATGTCGGGGAGAGTAACTGTAGAGCAACACAACCTTAATTTAACTAGAAAGCCATGTGCAAGAACACGTTATGGAAGAAACATGATGGCCTACTGTGTGTTGAAAGCTGTGTTCAGGCAGGCTGCACGAGACTTCTCTCTAGAGGACTCTAACCAGCGCGTTAAAAATCACTTTATGAGCAGCAACGGCTGCAGTATTATTAAAATACACTCAACATATCGACACGACCATGTAGTACGGCAGGACATATGCTGGCCTCCTGCTTGCTCGCAATGGATTTGCTGTTCATACTTCTGAGGTACAGACAAGCTGGCTGCTGGGAAAACAGCAGGCTTCCAGTGCCTTCCCCCACAGCCTTTAAATGTGCTGGCATGGAATCTAAGAGAGGGCTCCGCCTCTGGCCTGGGTGCACACAGGCTGTCCCCTTACCTTGTCATCCTGCGAGTCCGGCTGAAGGAGGCTGTGCTGCTGGATGGCCATGGGCGGAGGCAGTGGCACAGCATCGGCGCCTTCCTCTCCTTCTTCTTCTCCGCAGCTCTGCATGCCCGAGGATGAGGATTTGGACAGTGTACCACTGCTGAGACCCTCATTCCGTCCTCTCTGAAATGAAACCAATGACTGTTTGTTCACGTTGGACCCTGACGAGCAAGCCCCATTTACAGGCTCGACTCAGCACAGTGAGGCTGGGATCAAGCACATATTCATGTCTTCTGTTTGCATGAAAATTCCAGTTTTAGCTTTACTGAGAGAATGAAGATTTATAAAATAGATAAATGAATACATAATGACCTCCGTACTGTGGTAAAAACTCAGCAAAAGTAAGCTTAGTGAAAGAGAAAAAAAAAAAAAACCACAGAAAACACATGAAGCAATAAAATAAGACAAATGTGACATTGTTTTGTTTTTGTTTTTTTTTTTTGTTTGTTTGTTTTTGTTTTTTGAGCCTGTGTGGAACGTGGAAGAGGCCAAGTTAAAACCACTACTGGTTCTGCCGGTGCTGAGGGTGTCCTGGTGCCATGAAAGATAAGGGTTTCCCCAGTATCACTCAGAGCCTCCTGAGACAAAAGGGGAAGGGAAAAATATCCTGGATGTCTTGTGTCCACTTTGGTGACACTGGAATAATGTGCAGTCCCATGTGGTCAATAAAAGCAGTCAGATGGCATCTCCAACAATCAGCTTGTCCCCGCACTTATCAGTCTGCAAAGCAGAAACCTAAATGGGACTGTGGGACATGGGTGATTTCTGCAAACCAAATCCACTGCTCCCCAAGACAGTAACTACTCTTAACCTGAAAGAAAGAAAACACTGCAAGGCCTCCATTGAGTCTCAAGTCTCTGGACTCTATGACTTGCAGTCAGCTGTGACTTACTACTGTCCAATCTTTTGCCCAGACCCACCTCTTCGATGGTCTCATCCTGTGGGGTCGCGGCACTGTCATCCGAATCCTTCTGTGATCCAGCATCCGTACTCTTCCGAACTTCCCGGCTCTTCTTGTGCTTGTGGGCCAGCTTCTTTGCATGCCCATCAGCCTTGCCACTGCTGAGCCGCCGTACGGGGCTTGTGAGCCACTTGCGCAGGGTGTTGCCGGGCCGCTTGGGACCTGGTGAACTCTGTGCTCCAATCATGTGGGGCTGAAGGGAAGCCACAGAGGCCGGTGGGCTGGCGTCATTGCTGGAGACAGACAGCGAGTCTGATGGGATGAGAAGAAAGAGAGAAGGCATTTTAGTGAATGTGACAAGAGTTCCCCCATGTTGTGGTCAAGTCTCAGCCATTTAGCTGCATGTTTATTCCCATCTTAACAGACTTGCAGGTGGGCTGATGGGAACTCTGCTATCTTTATCTAGATGCTGTAACAGGGAGGAGAGGACTGACACCTCTCTCTCCTAAGGTTGATTACCAAGCCAGATTTCTGCTACAGAGACACTGCCCGCCCCTAAGGTAGCTCTTGTCACCTATCCTGAAGACCAGTGTGGCCACTGTATACATCCAGGCATGCAATTTGATTTTGTTTAGTTTGACACACTATTAGTAAATGTGGATTTATCTCTCTACTTATCTTTCTTCTATCCGTCTGTCTCAACCCACCCAAGGTAGTCAACTCAGGGCCGATAGGCTTGCAAGAGGAAAATGATTAAATGGATCCAGAGTTAGGTGAAATGTTCCTATAAACTGGAAAGCCAGCAATCAGGAGCCAAGTGGTTACTTTCCAAGCACCTGACGTGGGGGTTCTGCCAGAGTAACACGGAATTGAATGATTTCCTTTAGGAGACGTAATAGTGAAGATGACCACTGGCCAAGTGTTTTTTTTTTTTTTTTTTTGACCCTTTGATGCCTGATTTATGGCCGCTAATCTTTGAAAGCACCCTTTTACACACACCTGCACAGTTCTTTGCCTTGTGCCACCAGAGACCACTAGAAGCCTGTGACAACAGCTCCCACAAGGGCTTTAGACAGTACGAGAGACAGGGAGCCTCCTCTAATCGCTGTCCCATTACTTCCCAGAGGATATGACCCACCATGCATCATTTGTGCCTTAAAATTTCGACTTCCCCAGAAGCAAACTGGTTCAAAACTAACTAAACAATGTCTGCTAAGAAATAACTCTTGTAGCTTGTGCATGTATCATGCAGTCAGCATGTATATGCATAGGTGTGCATGTGTTTTCTATTTATTTATTTTTGGTTTTTTGGTGATAGTTATTAAGCTGTGTTTACACCAGCCCATTGTCAGGCATAACCCACAAGAGGCAGGAGAAGATGAGAACTTTAGGTCAGTATCCCTCCCTGGCATCTATGAGCACAGAAGCCAACAGTCCACAACTCAGGCTTCTTGGTGCAGTGACCGTGTAAATGACACAGAGATGGAGGGCCTGGTAATTCATGTGTCACACGGTACTAAGCTAATTTAAAAACGTTTTGTTTTCCTGACCAGGTTTTCCTTATGGTTCAGACTGGCCTCCAACTCACAGTACTCTCACCTCAGGCTCCCAGATGTACTGGGATTATAAACATGTGCCACCTGCCCAATTCAATCAAACATCCTTAAATCCAATCCGTGTGGTCAGAAGGTGGACACACAGTGTGCCATGGTGAACGTGAAGGGACAGCCTTTCTTCTGAGCTCTGATGCATTCTTACTGTTTGAGAGTATTATACTTCATGGGAGAGAAAAATGTTCTGAGTGCTAGCAGCTACTATGGATTCAGAAGGAAACTGTGTTGATCTTTCAGTTTTACTTTGAAAGTCTTTCATTTCAGAAGTGTGAAGATACAGAGGGAAAATATCCCCATCTGTCTTTAAGGTTAGCAGATGTCCTATTGTAGTTGGTATAAATCAGATACAGTCATAATTTTAGATATTAGCAATGGGAAAAATAACTAGATAATTCCTCCTTCCACTTCGTAAGTATAATGTCAAATCCCCCATGCTTTTGATTCTCTATAATAATACATTGTATGTTTTAATGGAACAAAATTCTCTGCCTAAATCTGTAGGTCATCCTAGTCCCCATATCTACTCTGTGCTAGGATGTGACATAATGCATAAGTCATTTAAACACTCTCATTTAAACACAACGAGATCATCAATAGAATGCGATAAAGTATCTGCTACTGTTTTAGTGATCTGAAGAACCAGTTTTGTCCAGCAGAGCAACTGCACTGGTATACATTTTGAATCCACTAGAGATCCGAGCTTGTGATGGCATCTCTGTAGTAGATGTGTCCTCTACAGTGTCAATTCCAGGACTCAGGAAACAATGAGAGTGAAATAAAGTGACTTTATAAACTGTAACCAGCTGCTTACAGCTGAGGCATCTGGGATTCCCTGGTGGTTCAGAAATGGGTAGACTGTATTTATATAAACAGCGAGCGCTCTGACAATACCTAGAATTCATGGACAGCAGGAGGCAATGTCTAGGAAACACTATAGATGCGTGGCGGAAACAATCTAGATAGTGACTTGATCATTTTTCTGTTTTAAAAGAAATTTGTCCCCTATTATAAAGGATGAATTTCAGGATAAAGAGATCCAAGCAGGCTTAAAGATCCATGCAGGTGTGCACACAGAAAAGCAGCCACGGCCTGCAGCCTTAGGGAGGAATCCCGCGGGGCTCTTTTGCTGAGGTTGAGGTCATGAAATGGCTGTTGTGGTTTCCTTTTCAGTGAAGACAGAAAAAAGCCAGAAGAGGAAGGCCAGGGCTCCAGGTCCACACGGGAGGGTTTTACCATGTGTGCACAGGGCCAGGCCCAAGGGAGGAGAAAGCTTTCTAACCCCAGTCTGTAAACCTGGACATCTGTGATTAATAAAAGCTCTTGAAATGTAAGGAAAAAAAAAAAAAAAAAAAAAAAAACCAAAAGGATCATAGCCCGCTAGTTGCAGCCTAAGGAAGACTGAGTCCCCGCCCCCAGCTTTTTCCCTACTGTCCCTGTGGGAGAAGGTCTGAGACTACACTAGTGTAAAGAAGCGGCAATGGACTGCCGCGGAGTTTTAGTGAAGTTTTAGAGTTAAGTACTGCACACTCTGAGCTTGAAAATGACTCACCCAAATCTACACTGCTTTGGCTTCTCAGTCTCAATAGCACACAAGGGGAGGGGGAGGGCTTGTGCAGCTGTGTGCAGGCAGCAGGCCTCAGGGCTTGGCCTGACTGGCACATGCAGGGGAACTGCAAGTATTTGCTGAGGGAGTTGTTTGCAGCCAGCTGCAGCTGGAGCTGGAGTTCCAACCCTGCCTGCAGGTCACCTGTAGGGTCTAGGGACCTTTAAAGCCCACTGGCCTTTTCCTGCTTTGCTTTCTTGAAAATGGTAATGCTTTTCCCTCTCCTGTGTGGAGAGATCATAAAAAAGCCTTTTGTAAATATAACCTAACGGATATAGGAGATAGTATTCATGTTTTTGAAAAAAAAAAAACAAAGAAAGAAGAAGAAGAAGAAGAAAGAGAAGGAGAAGGAGAGGAGAAGAAACTGCAAACAGCCAATAGAAATGCAGGAGAATGGATTGAGCTGCTCTTCGTCATGGTCTGCCTGGGAAGAGCAGCTGGGACTGCACAAGCATGGCCTCTCAACCCTCGGCATCTGCTGGTCAGGCTCCCTTCACCCATATCATATCCACCGAGCACACACATGGGCAACTGCTGACAGCCAAGTCACGGAGGAGGAGGCCGGGCCACTACAAGATGCATACATTCAACACTGGGAAACGTTCCAGTAACCATCTGTCTCACGTTTCAAATTCTCCTGTAGTATCCCTAAATGATAGTGTGTGTGTGTGTGTGTGTGTGTGTGTGTGTGTGTGTGTGTGTGTTGGGAACAATATCGAGTTCTCACATTCCCAGGTAGGCTCTGTATCACTGAACTAAACCGGCAGTTCCTGGTTAATGAACATTATTCTATCTCGGTGTTTGTTGAGGGTGTGTTGAAGAACTTGTGTCAAATGAACTATGCCATGATGTCTTCCTAGTCTTCCATTAGGATGAGCATAACTCAGAGAGAAGTTCCTAGTGCAAAGGATTCATTTCCAGTTCATGTCCCGAGGACTGTAGGAATGTTTATAATGTAGGAGTGTAGGCATTGTTACTATTTAAGGAAGACAACCCTGAGACTGTGCTCTAAAGCTTGAGGCCAGCTGGCAGCCTGTAGCACTCTGTCCCTGACTTATCAAGAGTTGAATGCAGAAGAGCTGTTGTTCAGAAATGTCAGGAAGGCAGCAATGGATACCATGAGCCAGAGAATGCACAGAATTCAGCAGGAAAATTAGGCTGCTAGATCCCTACAGCAGACGGAGCTGACTGGAACATTCCTAACATGTCTAAATTCTTCCAATGGGATTTAAAGTCTCTGCTTTAAAAATCAAGGTATCAGGTTTTTTTTTTTTTTTCCTAATAAAAAACTAAAGTCCACAGTGCCCTAGAGATTCTCAAGATGACATAAAAGTGAGCCAATTTGTAAGCTATTCTGCCAGCTGTATCCTTCAGGGATCATGTCTTGTCTTATACCAGGATTACAATGGTCTGACAGGTCACAAATACTGCAGATAATGGTGGCGATACACATGGGAAACCAGTTGAGGAACTAAGGAAGAGACATCGATCTGCTTAATGACATGGTACAGTATTGGTGGCTAAGAACAGATGTATTTCATGGTCATTTTACAAATTACAGTCTATCTTCTCCTTTGAGTAAGTATCTGAAACCTTTTCTTGCCTGGCTTCTAATTTCTTTGTTCTCCCATAGGTTCAGTTTGTCCCCTGTAGGACAGCAGTGATGACAGCACACTGTGAGCCAAAATTCCATGCCTTTCCCACACACCCAGGATCCCGGCTTCACGCTAAGCTGTTACTGTCAGGCACAAGAAGCTGCCATGTCAGCACAGGAAGTAATCTTTCCAAAGGCAGAGTCTGGAGACGGGTAATGAATGAAAATACGCAAGGAACACAAAGTGCACCCTGCATACTTTACAGTGTGGTGCGTACTGGGTCTGTGATGCAAAAATGTGAACTCTGTGTCTGCCTCAAATACAAAGTGAGCACAGAAGACACAAGGGAAAAAAGATAAATTTCCCTGTCTTTAGAAAAATAAATAAATAAAAACCCAGATTGGACTAGAGGCCCCAGCGCAGTATGGCCACGGCTCACGCTGTAATGAAGAACACATGTCTCTGCAGCCTGAGAAAATGCACATAAACGAGCAGCAGATGCCGTGCTCCTCGGCAGGCAGGACCCTCCCACACACTCACAGGGGAGGGCTGACCGCAGCGCCTCCGGCCCCCTCCCCATTCTCACGACCCCTGAATCCTGAAACACAAAAAAGTCATGGGCATCAATTAAAAGTAACCAGGAAGAGACTGCCGTGGCTTTTCTTTATGAAGGCTGAAAGCCAGAACCATGCACAGACCTGGGAGTGTGCATGTACACAGGCGTGTGAACACAGGAGCAGTGTGCACTTGGTTTGTGCTCTAGCCTGAGTCACCAGGTCATGCAGTGTGTGGCTTCCCCAATACCCAACCAGAGCTGGGTGATCTGGATTCTGTGGACTCCTAGAGAACTCTCAACAGGACCGGTCCTCAGTTTTCTTCCTGACATACTTGAACATTATATGTTTGTTTGTTTGGTTGGTTTTTCGAGACAGGGTTTCTCTATGTAGCCCTGGCTGTCCTGGAACTCACTCTGTAGACCAGGCTGTCCTGGAACTCAGAAATCCGCCTGTCTCTGCCTCCCAAGTGCTGGGATTAAAGGCGTGCGCCACCACCGCCCGGCCCACTTGAACATTATATGAACCTCAGGAAACACGGCTCTTGACTTCTCCTGTAAGACGGATGCTGGATGTCAGCCTTTCTAGTTGGAAAACCATTTCATTTCAGAGGTCCTCTGGAATGTCATCACTAACGTCTCAGATAGAGACACGAGGGGACTAAGTGCAAAGGAGACAAAGGGCGGAGCCCTCCAGCTGGCCAGTCAGATGCACAGCATCTCCTTTACTGCCAAGTGGGAAGAATCCGTTAGAGGTGAGGCAGTGCGGAGCCGTCATGGGAGGAGAGGCTGAGCTAGCACGGATGTCAGGAGCTCCATCCAACCAATGGAGAGAGGAGCAGGACTCTCGGAGTACATGGTCTACAGCTGGTGATGGCTACGGCCAGGCTGTCTGTTTCCAGGCAAAGGGAGCTGCATAAGTCAAGGCTCTGAGGAGGGCAGCCTCGGTGACAGGAGGGCAAGGTGAACACTGGATACAGCTGGCTCCTCCCGGGCCCTTTCTGGGTTCCTATACACACAGCCCTTAGAGAGGCAGAGAGCAAAGGCAGTACCTTCTTTCTACAGCCTCACCAGAAAGATCCTGCACATCTCTCTCACGTTTCTATCCAGCAGTGGCACAGGAGACCCAGGCATCCCTGGGTCTACTGCTCACCTGACTGACGGACACAGAGGCTGCTTAAAAATGACACTTGTGAACAACAGCCAGGTTGTAAAAGATAAATCCCTGCTCCCTTCTTTCGTGAATTCACCTTGATGTTAGGGTTCACTTCTAAATGGAATCCTTCTCTACTCTGGACAAATACTGACTTGGAAGAAGGTTTAGCCCTTGTTTCTGGCATCTGGAACAGGCACGCCATATTTAGTGCTTTTTATGTGAGTCAGGACTGTGTACCTTTGGGGAAGATGAACAGCAGGATTTTTCTACAGACACAGATCTAAATTGTCAGAGAGAAGACAAAGCCCCCTAGGAACTACTTGGCCACCAATGAACTGTAGGGTCTTCAAGTCAAGGCCAAAAGCAGATTTTGTGTTAAGATAGCAGTGTTGCATGCAAACTTACACACACACACACACACACACACACACACACGTCATCATCATTAAAAAACAGACATGTATGAATCCTACAAACTCTCAGCTTCCTGTTATCCTCCAACCTGGCACCACTCTTTCTTGGTGCTCGGCATCATCCCTGGTGTGTGGTGGGGAGGGCTGGAAGGACAGGCAGTGTCTTCACAGTAGCCCTCATGACCTTCTCTGGTCAGCACATGGCCTGACAGTGTCCACACTGAGCTGTGTGGGACATTGCTCCTGGGGAGGGGAGAGGAAGGGGACCTATGGAGGCCCTGGAAGGCTGGAGGCTAGCCTTCCAATGAAGATCCATGGGTGAGGATGCCAGAGGGGACCCCATGTTGACCCAGGCACCTCCACAGAAGCAGTGCGGTACCCTGCAGAGCAAGAACATGATCTGGTCTGTTTAGCTCCACAGCAAGTGCCTTTCTGGATGCTCCGCGATGTATCTGGCTTTTCTGTTCCGTTGAGATCCTCCCTGGTACACAAAAGTCACACTGTTCTTTTCCATAAGATAGATTTTTAGAGTCACTTAAAGAGTGTCTCTAAAAACAAACACACAAACAACAAACCCACCCAGGGGATGGGCTGCTCAGTATTTAGTTACTGTGGGAAGAGGGATGAGGAGGCTCTTTATGTTATGAAGTAACAGTGTCTTAATTCTTAATTTATGCTTGTGAAGCTGTTTTCAGAGCACTGCAGTGTTTATTGTTGCCTGAACAGACACAGGACTCATCATTTATGGGAACACACAGTTAATTTGGGGGCTGACAGGCAGTCACACGGTGCCCACCACACATTCTGCCTTCACAACCCCTAATGCTATTTGTTAGGAATCACGGATACTCATGGTCACAGTGGTCCCTGAAATACAACTCCAAATCGCGCGGCTTGGGCATATCTAACCTGGGACACTTCCACAGCCAACATTTACACTTCTGCTTACTGTCTTTTTTCTTGTTAAAAAATGAGGTCATCTGGCTTGCCTTGTTAAAGAGGAAATCTACAAATGTGGGAGGATGTAGATGCGTTTAAAAGCTAAAAGCTGTCTTCATGGGAAACAAGGGACGTACAAAGTCCGCCCCATCCAGCAGGGTGAAAAGGAACATTCTACAGTTAAGCCACGTGGTTCGGTTGGAATGGTGATAAGACTACACTTCGTTCATACATAAATGCATTATTATTCTTTCAAAATCAAAACCAGATTCAGAATGTCAGCAGTGAAGTGTTTTACTGCCACAGAAATGCCTCAATTGTGTTAGTATGCACATAATCGGGCCAGCTATGAACCGTGCAAACTTATCAATGTTGTCACAGAGCCCATACCAATGTGCTCATTTTTATGCAGTACTACGGGGCAGTGGGGAGGCCCTGGAATGCTCTGCAGAGAGCCTGCCAAGTATTATCACTGTCCACATCCTCCACGGGGCGGGTTAACTCCGGCTTCAGTCTCCAGGGATGCGATATTAGCTTGGAAGAGTTATAGCTGTGGAGAGGAAGGAAGCAGCTGACGCTCCCAAACCACAGGGCAAATATCCAGCACATTATATGGTGAGGTTCGTGGTTTAGTTTAGAAAAAAAAAAAAAGAAAAGAAACAAAAGAGTCCTAACCCAGTAAGAATTCTTCCTAAATTGCATTTTAGTAACAGAACAAAAGCAAAATGGTGCTGAACAAACGTACATAGCACTACTGCCCACAGACTCCAAGAAGAAAAGCCAGCACGCGTGGGCACGCACCCACAGTCCACCCAGAGCACACTCAGGGTCACGCCGGCCACACCCAGCCTTACATCATCTTGCTTCCCACCTCCTTCCTAGGCCAAAATGACATGCTTCTGTTTCGGTCACTATTTACTAACTTTTAAGTACTGTTCCCCTCTTTCTCGGGGGTGGGGGGTGGAGGGGGCGATCACACACTGAAATAACAGCAGCACAAACCAAAGAATGCAAAGAAAAGGCTGGGGTGACTTTCTTGGGAGGCGGCTGAAAATTCTCTGTCCTGTTTCTTGAGCGTTGGGAGCAGGCAGGTGGCTCTCTAAGAATGTCCTGTTGTCAAGAGTCCTCCTGTAAGAACTCCTCCCTGAGCTATTCAAGCCACTTACTTGGTGAGACGGAAGGAGAGGGCCTGGAGTTACTCCAGGAGGAAACAAAGCAGCCTTGGAGACAAAGGGAATGAGAAAGCCCGCCTCTGCTAGGAACACCAATTAAAGCAGAATCCTGTCCTTGGGTTTAATCAGCGCCCCAGTGATAAGGCGGCACTGCCACCTCCAGGGAGCAAGCAGCCACAGGAAGCAATCAAACAGCCTTTGCGTGGGGCTGTGGCGGAACAGGACAAGGGCAGACACTGTGCTGTGTTTCTTTTTTAGATGAGGAGAGAGTCGAAAGGAGAAACATTCAATTGTCAGTTCCCATGTTACCACAAGCACAGCACATTCCTGTTCTTCCTGCCAGTCAGAAGATCAGAGAGTGATCTTCGGTGCCACTGGGCCCCGCCAGCTTAGGGAGACAGAAGAGAGGATGCAGCCTTAGAACTCAACTGCCTTGCACATCCCAAGTCTGAGTCCTCTGTCTTCCTTTTACAGCTCACAGTTACAAGTTCTTATTTCCACTACGGGATTAGAGTTGACTGTAAGACGTAACACAGAAGCATTTTCAGTTGTGCGTCTGAGAATAAAAGGTGGCCAGACGGTAAAGAAATCAATGAGAGACACGGACTTGCACACAGGATCAGTGAGAGACACGGACTTGCACATAGGATCAGTGAGAGACACGGACTTGCACACAGGATCAGTGAGAGACACGGACTTGCACATAGGATCAGTGAGAGACATGGACTTGCACACAGGATCAGTGAGAGACACGGACTTGCACACAGGATCAGTGAGAGACACGGACTTGCACATAGGATCAGTGAGAGACACGGACTTGCACACAGGATCAGTGAGAGACATGGATTTGCACACAGGACGCCTAGAGGAACACACATCCATTCACTCAATGGTCATTGTGAGGACTCTTGGCTGCTCCCACGCCCAGGGGTTCCCGGTTGTTACAGTTAGGCATCCTGACCCATTCCTTTACATTTGCAGGGTCTTAGGAGAGAACTGCAAGAAATTAACCAGAGCCTCTGGGCTGTGGCTGCCCAGTCCCCGCCCCCATGCCTGCAGGCAGGAAGAGGAAAGAGGGGCTCCCTGGACAGATTCCGAGGCTCATTACTCCAACCTCCCCGTGTTTATGGACTTGCTCACTCATCCCAGAGGCCAGCCCTGAGCACCTGGAGGAAATTCTTCAGAATGAAAAGCTATAAATCTGGGTTCTCCCTGAAGCCTAGATGCTGTGATCTACTTACAAAGATAGACCAAAGAGATTGCAGCTCACCAGCAAGATGTCTAGAAAAGTCAGTTCGGGATGGTTAGGGCTCCCTGCAAGAAGGGGAGTTCCATGGTTGATTACTAATATCTCAAAACTCTACATTCGCTGTAAAATCGGCTGTAATGTTAAATGTAATTTCACAGCATTTTTCCTGGATGTATTATCCATCAAGCATGTAAAACCTTGCCTATAAAAATGAGAGAACAAAATAGTTTTATAAATGTATTTTGCTTAAAAAAATCAATAAACAAATTTCAAAAAGAATTCTGAAGAGCACAATAACCAGCAGTGCAGGTGGGTGTATGGGAGGGGAGGAGGGGGAAGAGGGGACAGGGAGGACGGAAGGGAAGAGGGCAGGGAGGAGGGGGAAGGGTAAGGCAGGGGAGGAGGGAGGCGCAAGGCTGGAACTGCAGATTACGAACTAACAAGGACTTACCCAAGGTCATGTGTAGATGGAGGAGAGACAACACTGTCTGTTTTCTACAGTACCATTCCCTGGGTGCCCATTGACTCACATGCACTGTGCTGTAAATTTTGAATGAGCTGGTGGGACTTAAGTGTGGGAAAACTGGAGATAGAATTCAGACTGCTCAACCATTAATGTGAAACAGCCAGTCTTCATGGACAAAACAGTCCTCTGGGGACACGCTGGGCTGGTGTTTGTTTATTCACACTGAGTTGAATATCCTGTGTGTTTCCATCCTTTAGAATGTGTTCAGAAGATTTGAACTCAAATTCAGAATTCCACAACACACAGTGCTTTATGTGTGGATCTGCTCACCTTTCTGAAGGGCTCTGCCAGAGTCTAATGCAGGAGCTCAGTGCTGGGCTGGGTCCCAAAGGGAGTAGCTAATTCAGAATGAGCCTCCTCAACAGCCACCATCTTGTTTATACAAGGCTAGCTGAAGTTACCAGGGGATTATTTAAGACAGTGCACAGCACAAACCCAGTGCAGCGGAGTGGCAGTGTGGCAGGAAGTCCCTCCCCTCGCCAGGAAACACTTCGCAGTTTATAACTACTGGAAAAAAAAATCTGTTTTCTTCAATGGAGTGATACTGGGCATATCAATCACACATACATGGGTTTTTGTTTTTGAGAGAAAGAACATCAAATTGGGTGGGTATGGAGATCTGAGAGGAGCTGGGGGAGAGAAATATGAATGAAATATATTGTATTGAATTCTCAGAGGAAAAAATAAACATAAAAAAAAAAAAAGGTATAAAAGCTAGGTAGACCAGGCTGGCATGCAACTCTATATCCTGTCTTAGCTTCACTTCCCCTTCTCCTTATTTCATTCTGTGGTAACTGCTGAAATTCTCCTGCTATGACTGTGTAAGGTAGCTCACTGCAACATCAGCAAGTGAGATCCACTTCTGTGGAGAGGAGCCGAGGCCAACAGGCTCCCTTGTATCACGATGCTACCCCACTCACTGTACTAAAAGCAGGTACAGACCTTCCCCCAAAGCTCAAGGCCCAGATCATCTGCCGGTGTATAAAATGGTTGGTGACCACCATGGGTATCTTTGACACATAAAAAATCTGCTTTAAAATTTATTTCCTGGCTAGGAGTCTGAACCCTTTTTTCTGTTCAAGTCTGATGGATACCTGACCTCCTATAATCAATGAAGAAGGAAGAACCAGTGGATATTAAATATCACCCTCAGACAATGCTGGGAAAGGTATCTTGGAGTTCCTGTAAAAGCCTGGGAATGACTGGTCAACAGTCACCTTCCCTTAGTGACGTGGGAGGAACAAACCTGACTTCCATTTCTTTTTATCCATCCTTTAATATGAAATAGTATTTTCCTTTCTTTTAAAATGTAGGTCAACTTAAAAATCTGTGGTGCCGACTTTGAGAATTGCTCTTAAAACTTCTTAATAATTTAATAACTACCATGATAATAATATATGTGGGAAATAACAGCACAATCATCCTCCATTATGAAATAAGAAGTCTAATAACTTCCTGTAGTAAGAATTCTTAAAGGACTGAATATTCTAGGACCCAAAGGTCCCTCTACAGGAAGAAGATGCTATGTCTCAAGATCTACTGTTCTGCTCAGCTACTTGCTGAAATGCCTGGGGCGCTCAAAGTTGCCCAGAAGGGATGCTCCATCAGTGTTTCTGCTTTGCAGTTGAGGACAACCAAGTTCATGGAGATGAGGTAATTTGCACAGGGGCCAGAGCTCCCTCACGGTCCAGACTTTGACATTACCAATTTTTTTTTCTGCATCAGTTATTTTTAATCAAGTGAGCTCATGCCTCATCTACTTTCATCTTCCCAACACAGGGAAGATACTACCGCCCAGTATCCCTAATGGGCAGATCACAAACCTTCACATAGTGAGGGCATCACCTCTCGAGAAAGACCACTCTGGGATAATGTAATTAACACAGGTATGATAAAAACAACCACCGGCACAAGCCATTGACTTAAAATATCGATGATAACTTTGTGAATGGAAACCGTGAAGAACATTATAGAAAACCATGTTCACAGCAGCAAATTCAACACACACAGGGTCAATACTTACCTCCTTAAGGGCCCGTAATTCAAAGACAGCTCTGCTGTTTCCCCTTGACATCCCAAGGATGCCCAGAGGTAAGCAGGGCCACTTGACCCATTCAGTACCCCCTTTACCTAGGATAAGCTTCCTTCATTGATGAACCCTGCACCCCAACTGATCCTCCTTCAGTCAAGCTTACAGTGAATGAAAAGGGCCCAACGAGTCTCAGCTGCTCCTCCCGACTCCACATCTTGCTGCTCACTTTAAAGTGTGGATGTAAACAGAGGCTAGAGGCGAGTACTAGCAGATACTGAAAGACAACCAGGCCAGAATTGAAATTCTAGCAGAAATCACCACTGGTAGGAAGATAATAGCTTCTAGAAATCATTTTGTTGGATGCACAGTGTTGTTAGTTGCCAGGGGAGACGAACAGAAAGGAAGCCAACACTAGCGTTGTATTATAGGGAGAGCGTTCTCGGCATTAGACATGTCCAATCCCCTCACCTGGACTTTCTGTATCATTCCCCTCAAACTCAAGAGACCTTGGTAGGGATCACGTTTCCTTTATTTTCTCTACCTCATGGGCAAAGCCAGACCATAGCACACATACTCCCTTAATCCAGACGGTGGAGGCTGGAGCATCCATCCCCCCACCTACCTTTATCTTACATGCAGCAGTTCTTAAAAGAATCATGGAATCTTAACCCAGGGATATGACAATGCTATTTTTTTCAGCTACTCTGAAAAACCCCAGAATACATTAAACCTGAAACAGACACAAAACTAGCCAAAGTCACTAGAAGGCAGATCATAATCTAGATCACATAATGCTGTTTATATGCAGTTTCAGAGAAAAAAAAGGGCTGTCAGCTGCAGTGGGAAGACCTTAGGAACACCCCCAGAGCATCTAAAGTCTGAGCACAGCACTGTTCTTGGTCTTGGGCTGCATTTCTAGGGTCTCCCAGAAGCCATCCCCACCCGGCCCCTTTGCAAAGCAGTAGGCATGGAACACAATTCATATCAGAATGTGATACGAATTCTGCTTTGTTTCTGCTTCTCAGCAAACATCAAGCATTTAAGCAGCTGACTGGAGGGAAGCAGGTAGAGAAAGAAGCGCAGATCGAGCATCTAAAAAGCTGTGTACCTAGGTCGAGGATCCAGTACTTGCAGGTGCCTGGCTGGCTGCCGCTGCAATACGCTGAGCCAACAGAAGAAAGCGAGTCCAGCGTGTCAACTGGCTTAATCCCGTTCGGCATGATGACCAGGGATCTAACGGTCCAGAACCTGGAGACTCTGCCTCTCCTCAGGCGACAGCCAGAGCTTCTCACTTAGCAGCAAAGACAGAGGCTGTGCAGCCCTGACCGCGGCAGCCCATGGCCTGGAGTGAGTGCAGCTCTCCGTTCTGCTGCTGGCTTCTGAGCACTACCTAGCAGTTGGGGCTCACATGTGGGAATAGCCAGGCACAGACTACATTCTACCACACTGACTCTAATTGGAGCTCAAGGAAATTCTTAAGGCACCCTGGGAACCAGATGTCTCTCTTCTCCTGCACGATCCGGCACTGGATTCCCTTTCTCGGTGAAATGTGAAGTGACAGATGTCCTCCCAGCCCTGGGAGTTCTGGACAGCTTCACTGGCTTGGGCTTTGTGTACATCTGGAGGGAGGTCCTCTCAGAGACCTATAACAAACAGGGCCTCCTGATGAGACTTGATAAAAAGGGATGTAATGCGGTCTGAGAGCCAACTGGTTACATCACTGGGCTGCAATGCTACACTCCACTTATTGGAAACAGCTCTGTTCCTCCTCCCAGGAAGCAGCCAGACAGGAGAAAACAAATATCCTTATATGTGATGGGTAAAGACATGTTTAGTAAGGCACATACTAGGCTCTCGCTCCTGTCTTCTTGGGGAGCTGGGTGTCCTCCCTTGTCTATACAGTTGCCACTGTCAGTTCCCCTGAGTCCTCAGCCTGTCTGTCGCACACAGGGTTTCAAAGGGGAATATACCCTCTGAACTGTGCTGGACCCTTGCTCCTGATGGCAAGCGTGTGCCCTTGTGTCTTAGCTTTGGGATCACCTGGAATAGTTTCTATGCTCACGTCTGGTGTATAAGGTCTTTTGATACTGCTGTTTTGTTTTCCTGTGACCTGCCTGCATTTATTGTGAAATAAGCAAAAAAAAAAAAAAAAAAAAAAAAAAAACCTCAAAGAAAGGAAACATGGAAACAGTATAGACTTCTGCAAAAAGTTATACGACACGTCCACAGTATGCAAAGAAAATGCGTTCAGAGGCCAATGTCTAAGCACAAGCTGCCACAAAATTGGGGCCTTTTGTATGCTTTTCTCATTTTAATTTTATGGATAGGGTTTGACATTTATAGACTCAAAATGCGCCTCACATTCTTAAAGAGCAAAAGCAAGACACAAGGTTTGTTTTCCCTGTGATGGTCCTGTGTATGACAGATCCAGATGGCATGCTTGCACCAGAACCAGAAGGGAGGTGTAACCCTCACACAGCACTCTTTATACAAGGAAAGGAAACTTTATTACCAAATAAATAACCCCGTTTGTTGACAAAATAAGCAGTAAGAATTACAATATACAGAAATCAACTTAATTGACAGTCTAAAGTTTCCTTTACCACCTTTATTACATGGCTTACTTTTTCTCTGTCTAAAAATACCAACTGCCAAAGACAGGCTATTAATTAAAACTAGAGAAAGCTCCGTCAGGGCAGTGAGTTACCTCATGTGCAGTGTAAGTTCTCTGTGAGGGAGGAAGGGGCTGAGGCTTAGATGTGAGTATAGTAATTTTGGCCGCAGAGGTATGGGAAATTTCCCCAGCAACTTATCTCTCCAAGTCCCAAGCTCACATATGCCAGGAAGCAGCAATCCAGCAAGGGGAAAGGCGTACCAGGAGCGGGGGCAGCATCATCCCATCTTCCTGGTGTTCTGGAAGCTCAGGGCTGGAGGGGTCTGTTTGTAACTGAGCTGTTTACAGTTAAGTGAGCATAAAGCATCCTGGCAGAGGTTCCATGGACCCAGAATCTACTAGGTGGAGAAGTGGGACCAGCAGAAATGTGGAGGCCACAAACAGAAGGCATGGGAGAACTACGGGAAATTTAAGTTCTAATCAGCAGCCAAAGCACCTAGAAACAAACCTGAACTCTAGGGCTTCTTACTTCTTCTGGTGAGACCAGAGCTCTGTTGTCAGAATTGGAACACATTCAGTTTAGGACCCAGGGCTCATTAGCAGGGAAGATAGGAAGAGAGAGAAGGAGAGAGGGGAAGAGGGAGGGAAAGGAGAGGCGGGGAGAGAAGAGTATGCAGATATGGGTGACTTGAGACCAGCAGTGTAGGGTAAACAGAAAGGAAAATGGAGGCCATTAAGACCGGAGAATAGGTAGGAGTTAGTGCTGGGTTCCTTCTCACTGTGAGTGTTCAGGAGCCTGTCTGCAGCTAGACATTATCTAGCCACAGAGTAAGGACAACAGTCTGGATTCTGGATGACCCGGACTAGGAAAGCGTAGAGGTGGGGGGAATAACCTTAGAACAGATGGAGGTGAGGTCTGCAAAGAAAGAAAACAGACTAAGTGAGCTGGGTTAGACAAACATTTCAGGCACTGGGCAGGGAGGCCGGGATGCTGTGCGGAAATAACATGGGAAGTTCTAAAGAAAGAAAAATGTCTGGGGGCAGTTTTCATGTTTTTGACATTTTAATTTTATGGCTAGGTATATGGTTGAATACTCCACAAAGAGAATCGAAAATCCCTGTCTAAGGTAGCATTATAAAGACTCGAGGACCAAACGCGAGAGATTCTGGGAAGATACAAATGATGGGCATAAATACAAAGGGTTCCTGACTTGAACATCGTGTCTGTCAGGATTTGAGGTAAGTCTCCGCTGGTATGAAAGCCTTGGTAAGGCTTGTGTTTCTCCAGCACAGTTCAGCGCTCAGTGTATTATATGAGAAACAAAACAGCCTATGCTATGTGACTCTGCTAACCACAGGCTAATGGAAGCATCCTGGGTGCAGTTACAGCAGGCTGTGGTAAATGCTATGTGACTCTGCTAGCCACAGGCTAATGGAAGCATCCTGGGTGCAGTTACAGCAGGCTGTGGTAAATGAGATGTTCAGTTGGCCTGGATTTAGTAAATACATTTCCAACTTTCAGTATTGTAACTTGCAACGGGTTTATTGTGACATGATATTCATACATTTACTAGTTATTGGCTCATAAATGCCATAACTGAAGTAGAATATTTAAGAAAACGGAGTTTCAACTCTGAGAAATGTGTCATTCATAGGAAAGTTACTTGGTCTAGCCTTTTTAATACTTTTGTTTCTCCCTTCCCTTCTCTCTCTTGTTCCAGCCCCCACTCGCTCAGGGCCCTTCTCGCTCCGGCCCAAAGGATTTTTGTTTATTTATTATATGTAAGTAACATAGCTGTAGCTGTCTTCAAACACCCACAAGAGCATCAGATCTCATTAAGGATGGTTGTGAGCCACCATGTGGTTGCTGAGATTTGAACTCATGACCTCCGGGAGAGCAGTCGGGGCTCTTAACCGCTGAGCCAAATCACCAGCCCGAGTTTCAACTCTTGGGATTATATTACACATATGTCCCAAATAAATAATCAAACCTATAACCTAAAAGAACTGAACAAGTTATAGGCTAACCTGTGTTCCTCCAAATTTATACAATGGAGTCCTAAACTCCAGTGCCCTTAAATAGAACTGTGTTTTTAGACAGAGTTCAAAGAGGCAATTGAGTTAAGATGGAGTCCTAAGGATCAGACATGGTTGCTCATGTCTAAAAGCCTGTCCTTGGGAGGTTGAGACAAAAAAACTGTCATGAATACAATGCCAGTTTACATAGTGAGTTTCAGGATAGCCTGGGCTAGCGCTCTCTCTCTCTCTCTCTCTCTCTCTCTCTCTGTCTATATATATATATATATATATATATATATATATATATATATATATATAGTATATATATATTAATTATATATAATTATATAGAGTAATTATAGAGTAAGACCCTAGCTTAGCAATGAGAACAAAAGGAACCAGTCTAAACTCTAGGCAATGACTGGTGTCTTTATAGGAAGGACACTAGGACAGAGAGTCAGAGTCAGGCTGTGTGTTCACATTAACCATGGGTGACAGCCAATGACAGGCCTAGGAAGAAACCAACCATGTTGATACCTTCATCCCTAAAATTGAGCCTCCAGAAATACATTTTCTGCAATAAAACACATTCCTACACCATGCTAGGTACTAGCAAGCTAGCAGGGAGGTGACATGTGTGCGTCTATGTGCTCAGAGTGGAACACAGACACAGTGACACAGAAACCAGCACTGCGAAGCAGAAAGGGAAGGGTGGGCTACACAGTAAGTCAGCTCTACAAACGCATCCTGACTGCACACTGCAAACCGAGACCAAGCAAGAAGAGCCGGAGGGGCCTGTCTCTCACAGGGCGATAGATTAGGGATTCTACAATGATTGCTGAGATGCAGACTGAGTATTCTAGGCACGAAAATATTTCACCAGGAGACGACACAGGTTGAACGAATGTGGACAGCAGTACCCAAGTATTTGACTGTTAAAGAGAGAAGTTCAAACAGGGAAAGGAGGATGGCTCGGCAGCCATACTGGGCAGCTACAGTTGGTGTTAAGGTGGTACAAACACACACAGATAGGGAAAGGAAAGCAAAGGAAACATCAATGCACACAATTAGCCTTTCCTTCACCTCTGCCGGGACAGCTCCCTGTGGAAGCAGGTGACCTCAGGATGGTGGCCACATGGGAGGAACCTGGGACCAGCTCCCAGGAGGGGCTCCTAATGCTGTTGGGAAGTAGGGGAGTCCTGGCCACGTGAAGGATGTCAGAAAACTGAGTAATAGGTAACTAACTAAATGAATGTGATAAGAGGTAGCTTTTCCTTTCAGAGAAACAGACAACGCCCCTAGGCGATTGGTGCGTGAATCACAGCTGGAGGTGGAACTAATGGCGGGGCTAAAAGCAGCAGCAGAGCAGGACCAGAAGGAATATCTGCATAGTTGATAAAAATATAGCATCACGTGGCATCGATTAACTACCATCGGAAAGCCTGCTGGGTGGGGAGGGACTGCAGTGTGGCTTAAGCAGCGCTGAGGGTCAGCTCACAGCAAGGCACAGTGGCCTCTCCTGTGGCCCCTGCTTCAGTATCGCCCCCTCCCAAAGTGGTCCAGCTACATTAACTCGGACAAAAACAAGTAGATTCCAAGCAGGGCATCCTACAACATTGAGAGCCAGTATGCCCAGACTGTCACGTTTGAGTTACGATGGGTTGTGTTTTGCGTTGTGCATCCTTGTGGGTGACTCTACTGAGGGCTGGGGCATGCAGGACACAGAATTCTACTTCTGCAGCTTTTCCAAAAGCTAAAAACAAGTATGTTACATTATTGCAAATAACTAAAGAAACAGAAACATGAAAAAGTCTTCAAAAAGAACAGGCGAGGACATAGTCTATTCTCAGGTGTCCGAGCACCCGGCCCTGGGACTGACAGTGCTGGTTCTCTGGAAGAATACACTTCACTTCCTTGTGCGATCTCTGTGGCCCCCATTCTCTCTCAGTGTTTCCGTTCTGCACAGTGTGCCCACAGTGCTGGTCTCAAGCACAGCTGTGGCTCCTGCTGCTCTCTCTCAGGTTCTGTGCACAAAGATACTCCTGTCCTGAGGAGCCTGCTCCTGTTTCTTTACCCCAAGATAATACCTCCTGCCCTGGGGGCTCAGAATGACAGGACCCTGCTTCTTAGGGAGCCATTCACATGTGAGTCCCCTCTGCTCTCTGTGCAGCAGGCAGTCTACAAAAGCACCTTTATGGGGCATTCAAACCCTGCAACAGAGAGCCAGGAAACCCGATAGGCTCCTTTGCTTTGCTTTATTTACTGTCTTTTTTCAGAAAAGATGTGAGCTCTCCTCTCTTCAACAGACTCCTGTTTTTTATGTTATCATCCTGTGACATTCTCCGATGCCCCAGCATGGTGTGGTATTTGCTGAACTGTAAGAGGACAGCCTCTAAAAACAGAAAAAAAAATTTAGGGGTGACCCCCTCCCCCTAAATCAAAGCAATGTAGCTAGCTAGCCTCCAACAACCAACCGAGGCTTCTGATACCTCAATCCTGTGACATTTCAGAGTGTTGCACATTACTGGGACAGGACCTGAAGGTGAATCTTCTAGCTCTTTCTAGGAGGGAGACCACATCATGTGGCTTCTGAACAGGGCAGGTCCTCTAACTCCCCCAAGGAGGCCACAAAGGCATACGAAAAGCATGGCTTCCCCTCATGACACAGTCCCCTAGCCACACACTCATGAATGGCCCGTGAGTAGACTCTGTGACTAAGATAGGACGGGAAAGAAGATGTGCATACGGACGATCCCATAATGTTTCCCATAAGGGGTTTCTTTAGGTAGGGTCAGGATTTTAGAATGGTCGTGTCAGAACTCTCATAACTGACCCTTTGTGGGAGCTTGTGGGAGTGTCCCACCCTTCAAGCAAAGCCATGGGTATAGTGAACCTCACAAGCAGCTTCTTTGGTAACAGCCTTTGTCTCTGAGGGCTTTGGCTGCCTCCCTGTTCACTGTGGTGATCCACCAAGTAGATGTTTCCTGCTCTTAAAAACCGATTTTATATCGGCTAAGGTTGTTGATGTTAACTTCTGTGTGCTTCCATTTTATACACACACACACGCACGTCTTCTCACATACACAAAACACTCCCTCACACACCACACACACACACATATACCTTCCACAATTTCTGCGTGCATGTATACACACACAAACCAGCCACAGAAAGGGTGAAATGTAAAGAAAGCTGTGCAGTGCTGACACTTTAAGTCCTCCATTTGTCTGCTCTTTCTTTTATTGTAACGTGTCTCTCTCCACATTCTTATGCTCAAGTTATACATGCCACACCTCAGACTGAGACACTGTCTCCAAGCGGATAAAAGCACGGCTCATACACAGGCTGGCGCACATCTAGTCTGGCAGCATTCGACGTGTAGACGTGGATGAGGCAGGGGTGTGCACAGGTAGTGCAGGGCAGTCACCTGGGCTGTAAGCTGAGGCCTGAGGCATCAGGGGAATCAGTTTGCTGACCGCTTGTCTTAGACTCTGGTCTCTAGAGCTGGTTTTCTAGGAAACAGAGCCACAGGCCTGGGCCTCTGTGGTGGCAGCTTAGTGGATGAACTTCCTCCTGTCCCGACAAGTCTGTGGTCCCTAACGGACATGTCCTGCTAGTTCTGGAGCATCCAGCCACTGTCCTTGAGCCAATCTGGTGGAGGCACAGGGACACCTAGTCTCAGACAAACTTTTCATATGGTTTTATGGACACCCCTGTCCCTTTTTCTAGAGAGAAAAAGACCCAACTCTTATCTTTTAGATCTTAAACATTTCAGAAATAAAACACAGGGAAGCATATACTTGGTGCACTTCTACAGCACTGTTGGCCACATGGATAAATCTTCCCCCCGACTCCCGCTTTCTTTTGGCTTACACTAGTGGTGAGGTTTTTTTTTTTTTGCAAATATGAATAAATTTGTATTTATCAGAACCCCTCCCACCATGGAGTCCTCCGTAGCTTGACTCCGTGTCCCTATAATACAGAGACTTGCTCCATCTTTTTCATGAGTGTATACTGCTCTAAGCACATACAAGCAGAGTTCGTTGAGTACTGTGGCTCACGGGGACCTTGCCTGCTTCAGTAACTAACATGTGGATCACTTGATTCCTGGCAACATATATATTTATAGCTTATAGAAATAGAATTGACAGGCTCAAGGGAAAAATCAAATTTTGGAGGAAAATCCGTGAATGATTTACAAGTTAGTCAAGCAAGTAAAACATCTCAATAGAACTTGCCATGATGTGTGCATAAATATAATTTTTATCACCAAGACTATAGGATTTGATGTGTACCAACCCCTTAAATTCTCAACTCCATTTTACCCTCTGCTGGGATGATCACTTTTAAATCCATTTCTTTGGACTTAACCATGAGTCTGTCCCTGGACCTATAGGTTGACGTCTGAGAGAGATTTTTTTGTAAAGAAGCCATATGTTTGGAAATATTTGTTAATCTCTCGAAAATGTTCACATTTTCATTGCGTGTTTAATGGAAGAGGTGTGAATTAGGCAGCAGTTCAGGGTGGAGATGCTTGCCTGCTTCTCAGCGCATGCTCAAAAATCAGCTTGGGTCTCTTCCTCCAAACTGTATAGAGTTATGAACGTTCATGCCTTATGAAACTTATGAATCAAACCACTCTGTCAGACAGTTCCTCTGTGACCTCGGCTTCCCGTGTCCCTTGGAAGTCCTGCAGGCTTCACCCTCTTTATTTTTTATTTTTTATTTTATGTTTATGAGTGCTCTATCTGCATGTACACCTGCATGTCAGAAGAGGGCATCAGATCCCAGCATAGATAGATGGTTGTGAGCCACTATGTGGTTGCTGGGAACTGAACGCAGGACTTCTGGAAGAGCAGTCAGTGCTCTTAACCACTGAGCCATTTCTCCAGCACCAGGCTTCACACTCTTAAGCCTAACATCTCACAACAGAAGTTTGCCAGTACAAAGTAAAGCCCTCTCCCCTGTCGCCGCCCATTACTATGGATGGACTCTGGAGGGAACATGAGAGGTATAGAAGGCTGAGTTCAGAGCGCGGACTTTCGCCCTCTGCTCTTCTTGTGTTCTATGTGGGAGTCTACAGAGGTCTTCTCTGGGCATAGCCATCATTCTGTGGGCTGACCCAGGTCATGCTGTTTGCCGAGCGGCTTCAGAGTGGACTGATCAGCAGATCCTGGGACACTGTGGACAGCGTGGTCATTCCACATTGCTGACTACTCAAGGTCATGCTTTTCCCAAAACTTTCAAATGAAGCACGGGACAAGGACAGAGGGTGTTTATTATTTGAAGGGCCTTTCAAACAGGCTCATTTTCCATGCCTGCACTGTGAACCAGTTCCGGAACTCTTTATTCTGAGTGATCTGGAAATAGCCCTGTGCTGCTTGCCTCGTCTCCTTTTCCTGTGCTTTTCCATGAATGCAGAACTCCAAATCTACTAGAAACAAATAATATGGCTTTGTTCTCTGATGTAGGCTCCTTTTCTTATAGTACAAAAAGAATTAATTTCAGCTGCATTACCCTAAAGCTGTGTACTTTAGCTTAGAGTGAGTGTCTATAGGCAAAGCTATTCAAATTCTATGTGTCATGGAAGTTACTCCAGGACCTCAGCCAAAGCATCACCTCATGTCTCCCAGAGCTCAGGGACATACAGTCAGTCTAGTCAGCCAGGCCCACCTCATTCCGGGCCGTGGCCAGCTGAGCTGCACCAGGAATCAAGGGCAAGCCTGAGGAAACAGAACAGGTTCACTACATGCAGCTGCACTTCACCTGATGCAACCCAAAGAGACCGTGTACTGCACATGGAGAGCTCCCATCACACACCCCCTCTGACTCTGATAGCTTGCACTCTCCAGAATGCACACACTGAAGGACGAGGCCCTCATCTAACTGGTTATCTGCACTCTGGTGTCTATGTAATGTCAGCTGTAAAGTCTGTCTTCCAGACACTGAGAGGTGGGAGAAGGTCGGAAGACCCAGTACCTCCCACAGCCCTGTGGGCCTGTTTCCCATCCCCTGCTATGCTTGGTCGCCAGTTTCTTTGTTTTCCCTAACCCAGCACCTATAGCGTATTTATTTATTTATTTATTTATTTATTTATTTATTTATTTAAAGACAGGGTATTGTTAGGTAGGCCAAGCTGGCCTTGAACTCACAATCCTATCTCTGCCTCCTGAGTGCTGGGATTGCAGGTGTCCATGATGGTCCAGCAGGTCTTTAGAATGGGTGTGGGAAGATGGGTTACTCACTCACTGTTTATGCCTTGGCACTAGCTATCATGTTGTGATGACCTAACATGGATGCTGTCAATGCCCTCTTGGATTGTTCCTGTTTTGAGAAATCCTTAATGTAAAGCAGGAGCGGGGAGATGCTCCCAACACGAGGCTCTCTGCAGAATAATAGCGGCTTGTGTGGCTCCGTAATTATACGCTCTGCAGAGAGCACTGCTTAATCACGGGTCTGGGATTCATTACCCGGTCTCGGATATGCAGTGCCCAGGAGAGGGGCAATGTTTTTAATTCTTGGTGCGACTCCATGTTCTTGAGTTTTTCTTCCCACAGGGATTTACATTAGCAGCTGTTCAAACAGAATAAAACAGCTCTTTCCAAGTGAATTAAAAAGCCGCACACAGATCCTCTATTGTATGTGTTTTTAAGAACACGTGGGCAGGTATGGGTTTGAAATGCCTTAGTGAACCTGGGGTGTTCTCTGGTGGCAGGTCCCTGTGGTATGACACAAATGCTCAAGCACACTGGAATCGCTTGTTACTGTCACTGAAGACTTTGATACCCTACACTTTTTGGAACTGTTTTAGGTCATTTAAAAGTCACGAGTTATTTCGGTCTCATCAGAGACAGGCAGCTTAGGAGTCATCCGCTGGGTGAGTGAATGGAAGAAAATAATGAGATACTTTAGGAGGGAAGCTTGAGGGCCAGGCCTGTTGATGGTCACGGGTACCCATTCTCGTTTGAGGGGCTGCTCCCAGGATGAGGAAGCCTGGAGCTGGGGGTGACTGTAAGTCATCCTTCGGTCAGAGCAGGCTCCAGAAATGGATTTGTACTGGGTGTCCACAGTGCAGCACGGACTGACCCCACACTGCTGAGGTCCTTGGTACTGGGAACTGCATCTTCAACATTCTATCCAAGGTGAAGCAGAGGGCGAGACTTGAGCTCTGTGACTGGGGCAAGCCCTTCACTGCCGTCCATACTGTGACCAGAGGCCTGGAGCTGTCCTGAGGGCTAGGAATGTGGTTTGGATGGGGCAGGTAGTCATGGCTACTGCTTGGTCTCCAAGGGAAAAACACTTGGGCATAGCCTATGTTTTGGGGTCAGCAGGGAGTGTGGGTGGCCTGGGTGTGGCTTCGTAAGTGTAAACATACCTGGTGACATTATGAAGTTCCCGCCCCCATCTGCAGACCTCAGGGAAGGAAGGTCATGTCCCTTGTCTCATCTGTACAAAATGGAGGAGGGACATATGGGAGTGAGGGGGAGACCTGGCCTCATCCTAACCCCACAGGGTAGAGAAGAGAACACAAGGTATCAGGCACAGCCATGACCTCACCTGCCCAGACATTAGGGGGCGTGGATAGGGATGAGTTGAGGAAAGTGTCCATGGAGGGAGGATAAGCCCTCAGACACACTATCATTTGCAGCCGGTGTAAACACACGCTTATTTCACACTGACATCGTGGTTATCCATGTGGTCATCATCAGCATGCGCTGCGGGCGGAGCTCACAGGCTCCAGCACAGGCCGTGGCCATCCAGTCACCCATCTCAAGAAACTCCAAGTCATTTCAGGAGTAGCCTCTGGCACAACAGCATTTATTTCTTTGAATTTCCAGTGATGGCCCTAGAAAAATCAGTCTATCAAGTGTACAGTGTTTATGTTACTAAGAAAGAACATGACTGGACAGAGGGATTACAAGTGAGGAGCACTTGGTTCTCTCAATGCCACCTTGCCGAGCCTCTGCTCCAGCTGAGGAATCCTCAACATACCCCTCTGTGGCCAGGCACACAACGTGTCCATTTTCTGAGTGTGGCTACCTTTCAGTGCAGAAGTACAAGGTGTTTCTCTGCTGTTTTTTAATCAGCCCAGGGTTTATTTGTAGTTCTGTCCGCTGTAATGTCTGTAAGCTTAGCTTGACACACACAGCCGCCACTCACTGAAATCTGCTCAAAGCTCTTGCAGTGAGTTCCTCTGACAGGTTCTCTTGTCTTCCGTCACCGGAGCCTTTAAGACTGCGGTGCCTCTTTTCATGCCCTGAAGTGGGCAAAGACTTGTGAGCCGGATCAGAACTGATTCTGTCGAGCCTCCCTTCCACACGATCACTGCAGGGATGGCTTTCTTCCTTAGGCTTTTTCTAAAGATGTTTTGATTGGTGAATTGAGTTAGACAGAGATGTTCAGGGGTAGGCAGGGGAAGGCTGTCCCCCAGGAACTCTGTGTGTGTGTCTGTGTGTCAGTATGTGTACGTGTATATCAAAAAATATAAAGGTTTGTAGGAAATGTTGGGGGACTGGAAAAATGGAATTTTTCTGTAGTCAACATGAAGCTACTGACTTTCAACAAGAGCTGTGCCATGGGGTCTGTATACAAGTGAGGGGGATGGGCAAGCAGCAGCTGGGCCAGAGCATCAGGTGGCCAGAGGTAATAGCAGAGAGGGAAAAAAGAATCTATTTGAATACATTGTTGACACAAAGCCACAAGGCAGATATGACATTCTCCAGAAGTTGAAGATGGGATTACTGTAACTCTGTTTATTCCTATGGATGCAACAACGGATCTTAAAACGGGGTAAGGACAGCCCATGTCCATGATCAAGGTGCCAGCAGAATCTGTGTTTGGTAAGGTCTGTCTCTCAGAGATGAGTCCTGTGTTCTTGCTTGGTGGAAGGACAAAGGATTCCTGGGGCTCCTTTATAAGGACACCGATTCTGCCTCCAAGAGCCCTGCCCCAGCCCTACCTGTTAAGACCACCATGACAGGGATTGCATTTTAAACACGCCTGAGGGAAGACACTACTTAGCAGCTTGCTGTCCAGTAATTCCACTTCTGGACTAACAGCCACAATCCCACAGCAGGGACTCAAAGAGGCATTTGGATACCCCATGGACAGCAAGAATCCATTGAAGGGATGTATACATACACAGAGTACAAGACCAGAGACATGATGGATGAACCCCAAAGACATTTAACTAGATAAAGTAAGCCAGTCCCCTCTAAACAAAGTGACAGGTAGTTGCCAGGAACTAGGGAGAAGGGCAAATGGTTCGGGGTGTGTGGGGTACAGGGAATCCAGTTTGTAAGATGGCAGTACAGAGAGATGTTGGTTAAAAGCGCAGGGTTGTGAAGACACCCTTGTATAGAACTATAAACTCCAACATGACTACAGGGCAATGTCAGCATTACATGCCGCTTTACTACAGAGCGTGCAGGACATGACGAAGACAGCTGCAGGCACGCGGCCATGTTACTAGTCAGCAGATGGACTGGGCAGGGGAGCTCGGATAGTTCAGTTCGAAAGGGCTGGTATGCACACTAACAGGTGAGACTATCTAAGGAAGAGAGGATAGAGAAGAAAAGCTCAGCTGAGACTTGGAGAGAGGAGAGAATGTGGTCCGGGTTAAACCCAGAGGAACAACGACATTTCAGGGAACTTCCCTACTTTCAATATGGACTGGAGAAAAGGCTGCTGTTAGGTCAGGGTCCTGTGCTTGCTTGCTGATGTCGCCACATCTGTGGAGACCTGCCCACGTCTCCACAGGCTCTGTGGTTAAGCCAAAAGCCACAGACAGCTCTTTCTGGTATATGATTTGCTGTGGTGATGGCAAGATACAGAGTTTCGACTGCTAGTTTTGGGCCTCAGTCACCAGACAAAAGATTTTCTCTCTCTTGTTTGTGTTCCTTATTTTTCTCATCCAAAGGAGAGAAAAAAAAAAACAAGCTATAATTATAAGCACCTTAAGTGTAGCTGCTTTGTCTAAGTAGATGTTGTTTTTATTTTTTTCTAGATACATCAAAGCACTAGTAAAAAGCCCACCTGTCATCTCATTATGGGCTGGCATAAGGAGATGTCAACTTGAATTAGTTTTATTCAAAGAAACTTTCTAAGGAATAGAAACTTAGGGCGGCAGGAGCTGGTAAGAGTGTCCCTAGTCCACGCATGCAAAACTGGCAGGAAGAGAGGTGGTTAGCGTTCAGGGATCCTGACAAGAAGAGGCAGCTGCGAGTACTCCCCACAACAGCCAACATCACCAGATCTCCTCTCAAAGCCCTACTCTGCTGAAATGGTTGGGCGGGACTGACAGTGTTGTTCTAAGACATCTTGCTATGTAGCAGGGCTGTAGGGGCCGTCAGGATAACAGGGGATTATGTGGGGACATAGGCCGTCTGTCCTGGTGATCTTCCAGTCACGGTGCACTTGTGAGCACCAGGGAAGGACATCCTAAGAGTATTCTAAGACAAACTGACATTTTATCAGGATACAATAACAAAGCTAACAATAAATAGTAACAGACTCACACTCTGCACTGCAGACATCTGGCCAGTCGGAAATCAATGACAGTAATGTGCCGAGCTGAGGGACGTCGGTGACATCATGTTTCCTGAACACCCTCAGTTTTACAAGCCTCGCCCTGGGGTACTGCAGCCACTGAGTGGCCCTCTGGAATGTTCTTGGTTTTGAAAAAAAAATGAAAGTGCTTCTGGGGGCTGGGGGTTGGGTCTATAATCTCTGGTACCCAGTAGGCTGAGGAAGGAGGATGCCTGCCCGGGTTACCAGTAAAGCTGAGCAACCTGAGAGATGCCAGGACACTAGACAGACAGAGAAAGGCCCTGTTGCTGTCTCAAAATAAAAAGTACAACAGCAGACCCTTGCCTAACACTCTCCAGGTCCTGGATTCAAGTCTTAGTACCACATAAAATGAATACATATGTACATACATAGATACATACATACATACATGAATATTAACAGTCCAGATGTACCTATCAGAAGGAATAGATGATGTTCTGAAATGGCCTCGTAGGAAGTACAGACAATTCTGATGCTCCTGTTGACTTGTGTAATGAGGTAAATAGAAGGTTTACAAGTCCAGACACTGGGAAGGAAACATCGCTTGGCTTTACTGGAGTTTAGCAGAGATTACCTGACATCTACTTCCAGCCAGTCAAAGCCTGTTCCCCAAGGAATAAGGTCACTGGTGGTTCTCCGTGTGAGATGCATGCTTCAAGCTAAGGCAGGGCCCTCTGCACGGAGGCCAGCCCTAGGTTCTGAAGTCACAGCAGACGGTACAGACCACAGACAGAGAAGACCGGTCAAGCGGGGATTTGCTGAAGCCACATTCTATTTTTGTACAAGCACTGTCTGCTGAGTTGGTGACTAAGATGCTGTGATAGAGAAGAATGGCAGCCCAACCAGGGGAGTGTCAACACCCCAGGCAATCCCTCTGCCTGGAGAGAATTGCAGAAACGCAATCTTCCAGAAGAATCTTCCTCCACACAAGAGAGAGCTCTCTCTGAGGTATAATGTTCTGAGTTTAGTTTCACACACAAAAACATGTTGAACCATAAGCCGTGTGACTCAGTTTCTTTTTGAGTTGATTTTATGTGAGCTGCATCTTCGCCCTCCTGAAATCACCATATAGACGAGTGTGTCGAGACAGGACACAAGGTCCTCAGGAATCATAGGCCACGGCCCACCAGGAGAGTCTAAGCCCCGCCCATGGTGAGCATGGAGACCTGTCTAGTTGATACCGAGAGCTCACGGGATCCTTTAAACAGCTTGTTCTTCACAGGCAATCAGACAGTTAACACTAATGGCCACAGATGTATATGCACTTAAGAGAGTATGGAAATTTAAGCTGTTTGGACAGCTTATGAGAAAAGTTGCCAAGACTGAACTGGGAAGCAATGCACTTCTCCCTCCTGTCTGGATGGGAAACTATGTCTAGGGATTATTGATAGAGATACATATACATAATGGTCATGACTTTGTGTTCAGGACTTCTCTGGGGTGGAGCATGCAAGCCAACTGGCTTATGTGACATTGTCAAAGGGGTCTGGTCCAGCCACAGGATGACGAGACTGGGATTTGTGAGAAAGCACTGGCTCGTGGCCTCCCTCCCTCCTGCTGCTCCTGACAAGCCCAGAGCTCTTCCAAGGAAATGAGTCTCAGCGTCAGGTACCAGGTGAGAATACACACATGAGCAGTAGGCACCACAGCCCAGCACACACCAATATCTTACCAATTACAATGCCACGCCCCCTCTCTCCACACAGCAGGTAGGAGGATGGGCTGATCAGAGGCACATCAAGGCACCGTGCTTCCCAAGATGGCAGCTCATGGGGATGGCAGAGGCCTCTGAGGGGCACAAATCCTTTCTCGGTGTCATTCTTACTTCATAACCCTTTGCTGCTTGGACTTTCTGACAACAGCCTCTGGTCTGCTGGACGGAAACTCTGATCAAGGCTACATTTCCTGGGCTTGACCTCAGCAGGATTGTCTGTCAGAAGCCTGATGAAAAACCTGAAGGTGGGTTCTCCTCCCCTCAGCTACTGCTCTGCTGATGCACAAATCCTGACACCGATGGAGCAGACAGACAACCTTCAGTTTTCTTGTGAGAAAATTATGAAGAATCAGGAAAAGGATAAAACTGCAAACCGAGCCCTTACTGGCCCACGGTGCTCACAGCAGGTCCAGCTAGCTGTAAGGACAGGGTGCTAGAAGCTTGGAGTGGAAGGGATGACATTCATAGGCTGGACATCACCAAACGTATTTGGACAGAAAAACAGAATGGCCACTTATAAATAGCAAAACCCAATGTTCACTGGAGTTCTCAGGACAGAGCTGAGTGTGTCGAGGACAGAAGCTCTCCTCCCCTCAGCTAAGCTGCCACTGAGGGTACCAGGAAGTAAAGAACACATGGCAGGAGAGGCCAAACAAACACAATCTCTCAGTACAAGAGCTGTGTGCAGCATGTTCAAGTTCACCAGTGCTCCTCAGGAGGACAGAGAAACTTTATTTCCAACCCAAGTCCAAGGGCTAAAATAGATCAGGTAACCCAGGCCAGCCGTGGGCTAGCAAGGTGGAGTTCAGTGCTGGGGGACTTCTCTATGAGCTCCAGTTTCCGGCCACAGAGAGGCCTACACTACTCCAAACCTAGTCTCCAGAGATGAAAAGCGATACTTGTCCTTTTCCTGGTCTCATTTATCCTGTGCCTCACTAAGTGTGGGTGTGCTCCCATGCTGGCCCTGGGGACCCAGAGCTCGGCTGTAAAGAATTAGCTGCACTATCTGGAGGCCAGGCCTTGTTACAATGCCATTCAACTGAGGGAATTAAGCCACCGTCTAGAAGATGGTACCAGCCTGTCAAGATGACTGTGCGGAGACCATGGAGGGCAAGGGGGAAGCTGCTAGAATATTCTACAGTTAGTAGAAAAGACGATGACAGAGTGGAGTGACATTCTCTCAGAAAGATAAAACCAGCTATGTTCCCCAACGCTGGAACTATCTTCCGTACTGTACAACAGGCCGATGGCGGCCATGCCTCCCACTGCACCTGTAGATGAGCGAGACACCAGTGCCTCCCTACAAGGCAGGACGTCTCCAGAACGGCTCACTAAGATGAATGAGAAAGCTAGCCTCCTCCATGGGCACAGAGCATGAGCTGAGTCCCTTGACTGAACTTTCTACTCTCCACACTGGAGAATGTCAAAAGAAATGCTAATTTAAAAAACACAGTTTGCTTAACTCCCCTCCCACCCCCGCCGTAGGAACATGTCATTTCAACACATAAAGAGTATACGATAGTGACACAGTGTCTTTTCCACACACTCCAGTGTGCCTTTCCATCTGCAGCACACACGCCTCCATTGAGACAAGCCACTCTTATGTACTCAGCAGCCTTTGGTCCTGAGGCCTCCACGGTGAGGTAAACATCTCTACAAGAAGGCTGACACCCACAGAAGGACAGTTCTACTCTAAGACACTTTAATCTAGAGGAGTTGTCTGGTAATAAATACTGCATGCTTCGCAAGTTTAAAGCAGATCTCCAAAAGCCACCTCTTTGCTCGGGAACACCACAGGCCTGTAAGGGTAAGCTGTACTCTCCCCATGCACGCTGCCACGGAGCTAGGGTTATCCTCAGACTCCTCATTTCCACAACTATAAAACGGAGTTGCTAAATAACTCAGGCCCAAATTTGATCTCCAGGAATTTAATGACAGCACAGAAAGGCCATGTGAGAACCTGACTCAAAAGAGGCTGGGTCCAGTCCCTGCTTCCATACCTGTTGCTTCCTTGCCTACTTCAAGACAACCATAAGACAAACAGTACCCATTCCTTCTTCTCCACTTACGAATGGCATCGACCCCCAGAGAGCTGCCCCTTTGGAGCTGATGTTCCCTGTTGCTCCTCTACCTCAGGAGAGGAGGTCACAGTTTTAGTAGTGGGAGGAATCCTGTCTCCACTGCAGAGCCTTGATCTATCACTGCACCGAAGGACCCCGACAGGAGGGTCCTGTGTGCTCGCTGCAGGGCAGAAAGGCCTCAGTGTGCTCTCTGTCTGGCCCTCTAGGGGCTGGCTTACCTTTGTGGTTGAAGATGCCCTCCATCTCCATGCTACTTCGGGAGTGAGCGATGCACAGTGAGCCACAGGGCACGAGGCCTTCTGCTGCAGGGGACCTGTCGGTGGTGCGCACTAGACACCAGTCGGGCTTGTCGTGAGGCCGCTCCAGAACCTCCACTGTCTGGCCACGCCGAATGGTCAGTTCATTGCTGTTGCAAGCTGTGAAGTCATGGATCACTACCGTCAGCTCACAGCCACCAGAAAGCTGGGAGGGACAAAGAGAGAGGACAGGTCAGCAAGCAAAACCACTCTACGATCTTGGCTAGGAATGTCACCTTCTGCCTGAAACTGCAGTAGGGTGAAAGGCTTCACCTGTCCTTTTTTTTTCTTAGGAGTTGTGAGGCACGGATGGTCTTTCATTCCCTATGCTGGGCTTTTTCTGAGTTCACTGTCAGTCCAGTGTGATTTCTCATGCATTTCCAAATCTCTCTGAACCCGAGACATTCTAGCTCCCTCTTTAAAAAACGCTATGCACTCATCTTTAAACTCAGAACAAAGCAATAAAACTGCCTAAAGGCTGCTCAGGGGAAAATCCCGAGACAGACAATAAAGTAAGAAGAAGCTCTGCGGAGTTTCAAAGCCATAAGCAAGCACCCCTGAGCACCACTCAGTGCTCCGAACACAGGCTCTCCAAGCATCTTTAGATCAGGAAGGGAGCGGCTCCAAAGAGGGATGAATGGCCCCTAGGCCCTGGGCCTGGAGTGCTCCTGCCCACGCCCCTCAGAGGACCTTGCTCCACCCCATTCCTGTGTTACATCTCTATCATCCCTAAGGAATGTATGCAGTGCTCACTAGTTCTCTGTACATTAAGCATGAGAATACAGCATTGTTTGAAGATGGAGAATGAATGTCTTGGTGGCTATCTAGAACTCATAAAGACATCGCAGCAGATTTCTATCAGCGTGCTTCCTCCATGTGCCTGCCCAGCCCTCTCATAATTGCTGGTGCTAACCCTTGAACCTGGGACCCCATTCTCTCTGCTCACTGTGCTCAAAATGTTTTCTCCTCACACAGACTAGTAGTACTTAAGTCTTTGGTAGCACATCCATGAGTCCCATGAAAACACGCACACACACACACACATACACACACACGCACACGCACACGCATGCACGCGCGCACACACACACACACACACACACACACACACACACACACACACGGTCTCCCACTACAGATATTCTCAAATAGCTCGTGTCCTGGTGGGCTGCCCCTCTGGACTTGTAGCTCTTTGGGGACAGGACTCATCAGCTCCTACATAAGAATCTTGTGACTGGCTCTGTCCTCAGGATATTCCCAGGTTCCACTGCAACTGTTTCTTCTCTAGCCCCTTTGGGACAGCCTAACTCTCATGCTGGTATTCACAAAGACCCAGCAGCTGGTGACCCCATGCTTCCGATTTTTCACCCTGCTAGGGAAGCTGGGTCATGACTCATAACGTCCCTGCTTGTGTTTTTCTTCCGGCGTTGCTTTCTGGTCAATGCGATTACTAGCAAATTACCAAACTTAAATGAATTTCCCTCCTCCTCCAGAAGTTGTCAAGTGGACTCGAGAGTGACTTTCTGATGACTTTCTTCCTCTGCAAACCCTACACTGGTTATTTCATTTGAGTTTCTCAGTGACTCTGGTGGTGTCTCTGTGGACCCACAACTCTCTGCTCTGTCCCACTGGAACAACACTGTCAGGGTAGCCTTTTAAAAAGCATGTACTGTCCTCTTCAAAACCTTAGGTACAATTCTCTTGATACAGGACTTAGATCCAGATCTGCCTGGCCAGGTTTATGTGCGGGCAGTGGCTTCTGAGACAGGTCCTGTGCATATGTGGTCCACACTGCCATCCCTGTGGTCAGAACTCCTTGTGTCCAATCTCTCTGCAAGAGCCCCATCCACTGTCTCTGGGAATTTGTTTCCATTTCTGCCATCCATAGGGCTTCTTCCTGAAACAACTTATACTTTAGTTTTGAAATGAAAAGTCTCTCTCTGTGTCTGTCTGTCTGTCTCCTCTCTGTCTCTCTGTGTATGTGCTCTGTGTGTGTGTGTGTCTCAAGACTAAGGGCAGAGAGAGGTTTGGTCACCATGGCAAACAGAACACGGCCTGTAGATTACTGCAGGATCTGTGTATCCTTGAGATGCAAAGCCCACAGCACGCTTGGCAGGCTGTAGGAAGGCTCGCCCACACACGGTTCTACCCTCCTTCCTAGCAGCTCATCCCTTGTGAGAAAGGTTGGGAATTCAGAGTTAGAAGCATGTGCGGCAGACGTCCACAAAGGGCAGGAACAACACAGCTCTTCCCACCATGCAGCACCGATCCAGACCAAACGGCCCTCTTCACGAGGTCACAGCTGTTTAAGGTCCCCTCTCAATTTTTACAAACTCCTTTGTGGGAAAGCCATGGTAACATTTCTATTAGTCCCTGAACAGATAAAGAAGCCATATAAATGCCAAAAGTTGAGACCGAGCTTGGGAAAGAATTTCCCTCACAGAACCGCATGATATAGAAGTGATTAATTCCTCAGCAAAGAGGGTAAATGCTCCCTTTCCCAGCGAAAACAGAGTCAGTCAATGATGCTCAACAGGGTCAGACTTGCCACAGCCCAACCCCTGTCCTTTGTGGGCCTTGGTGGTCCAGCCCCAGTGCCCCCCATGACTGAGAGCAGCCAGATCTGTCATGAGCTCTCCAGTCAGAACTCCAGGCTATCCCCAGTGGCCCATGTTGCTGCTCTGGGAAGGAGCCCTGAGCTGGCTGCTTCCCCTACCAGAGTCTCATTAACTTGTCAGGCTGCTCGAGCAAATGACAGGGATGGGGGAGGGCTGCCCAGGAAGGGGAGTTCAACTCCACTATATTTCTGGCACTTATTTTTTTTAAAGACCTTTCCAGAGTAACCAAAAGGATTGGAAACATCTGTGTGCTTGACAGAGCGTAAGAAATAAAAATCAAGCCTGTTCTGACAAAGAATCATAAACCACATTAAAAACATGCAAAGGCTTTCTAGAACTTAAGAAAGCAGAGTGCCAGAATATTTCAAAAAGTGCTAAAACTATCACTTCCACATTTTCCTGTTTCCCAGTCCTCTCCTGCCCATCGGGAGAGATAAGAACCTACAATCAAGGTCAGGAAATAAACGGTTGTTTCCCTGAGAAGAAGAATTCTATAGGCTTCTGTTTCAAGCTTTGCATTTACGTATTTAAATTTTAGTCAAACAATACAGCTGCTGGTTACCCCACAATAAAACAACACAGTGCACCACTGGGGAGATCTTGCTGGGCTAGTCACAGTCATGGTCCACAGACTTTACAATTGGGTAGGGCTATTGATGGCTTTTCCCTTGATAACTTGCATAACATCTTCCTATACTATGAGAGCCAGCTCTAGGGGCGGAGGCTTTGAGACCAGTCCCAGGTCACTTCTTCTCATTGCCGTGTCTTCTGTAATAGGGAATTTAGCTTCAAGTTCTGGGACACAACAAACTTGAGGGTTTCTTGGACCCCCAAAGGGAGCTTTCTAATGCCTGGCACTGGGGTCTTGGAAGGAGCGTTATCACCCACGTGGCATGACTCCAACTGAACTGTACATATGCACACACGTTTTATATGTGCATTTTTTCATTTTTATTTATGTATAGGTGTTTTGCCTGTATGTATGTACGTGCACTACATGCATGTGGTAGCCACCTAGGCTGGAAGAGGGCACTGGATCACCTTAGGACTGTAGTCATAGTTGAGACACACTATGTAGGTGCCAGGAACCGAACCCAGGTCTAGAAGAGCAGCCGATGCTCTCCACTGCTAAGCCACCTCTTCAGCCCCTGGCTTATGCATTCTTAAGTAAACTTATAATGTTTCCTTGTGGCTTTTTCAAACACCCAGTGTTATTTACCTCTCCTTCCTTCCTTAAACTGTGCATTGAGCTACAAAAACATCTCTTTAAAATGAAGCTTGTTAAGATTTTAGAAAGACATGTTTTTGTTGTTGCAGACATTTGTGGTAAGTACTCTGAGGAGCAAAGCAAGTCCTTACTGATATCAAGAACTCAATTCCTAACCAGAAGTTTAGGTCACTGACCATGAAGTTTGTGGAGCTCTCAGCCACCCCAGCCCTGCTGGCATGAGTACGCTAACCACCACCCTACCCGTTTCATTCATCTCAGTCATTCGCCTGAGGCAGCAGCAGCACACTGCACATTGTATAGACTCTGTCATGGCTTCCCTGGCATATCTGTCTAGTTCAGGAATGCAACGTAGCACGTGACTCACGTTTACCCTACTGAAAGTTACTTCAGAGGCCAGAAAGACAGTTTAAAGGCATCTTTCAATTTCTTACTATGTGGTAACCAGTATGTGTGGAAAAACAGCTGGTCTTTAACGGAGCACAGCCACAGAAATCACCCAGGATTTTCCTTCTCCCCAAACCCCCGCCTGCCCTTGGAGAGGACCACTGGGAAGCACCAGCAACCTAGACCAAGGACACAAGCAGATTCCAAGCAGTCTCCCCCCCCGAATTCTCTCTAGGATAATGGAAAATAAACAGTTTATGGTCTTTCCACCCCTTCATCTTCTGGCCAAAGTCTTTTGTACTTCAACAATCTTTGTAGAATTCTGCCTTTTGCTTTAAAAAACAAAACAAAACAACAACAACAACAAAAAAAACCCAAATCTGAGTCCTACTGCTGCCTTGTCTCAACCCAGGGCTGAGATGCTCATGTAGTGGGCTGGTCATGGACTCCTTGACATTCTCACACCCTGACCCTGTGTGACACAACAAGGCAGTTGTGTGTCACAAGAACACTCAGTTTTAAAAGGGCAACAGCTAAGACCCAGCTTGACTCACTAAGCCTGGAGAGCATCTGAGCAGGCTAAACTCAAGAGAGAAATGGTGTGGTGGGGAAGCCTTCCTCTCAAGCGATTCTGTTTCCAGGAGACAATCAACTGCAGTGAATATCTGGCCAATTTTTCAAGGGCAATTCAAAAGGAAGGCGGGGGCAGAACAGGGTGGGAGGGAGGGATGTGGTCTAATAACAACCATTCCTCCTAGAGAACAGAGTGTATCGACTGTTGTGAACAGTTGTACCCCACAGCCCGCTACATTCAGTCATTCAGAAACTCCACAAAAGAGTCCTGTGGCTTCATGCAGGTTTCACACAGAGCAGACCAAACAACGATTACTTGGTTTAAGGGGATTAGAGAGTACAGTTCCACTGCAGGCCGTGGACACAAAAGCAAAGGCAACCACAGGCAGCCAGAACATACCCAGAATAAATGCCATTATGCCCTAGGTTCTCACTGCTGCTGGGCGGCTTTGCGGAGGCTGGCAGATCAACCCCCACCATAACAGTATGAAGAACAGTCTCCCAGGCTCACACTAACATGGAAGCCAGCTTAAGGCCAAGTTCAAGGAGATGTGCTCTGGAAAGCCCTCTGCTTGGGGTTTAAAAGCGTTTAAAGTTAGTTTCTGATGTAGCAGGCACTCACAGACTCCGTGGATGCCTATAAATGGTTAAAATAAATTATTTCAAAAAATCGTTAAGAAGAGGCACCAATCTGAAGAATTGATACAAATTCAAGATCTTTGTTCACTTGACTGTGCTCCTCAGTAGGAAGGCAGAGGCAGTCCCAAGTCTAAATCAAAGGCTTATTGTCTTCTTCAGTGGTAACTATGGCCATACCTAGTAAAGCTTACACAGAAACATACATATGGTTATGTTACATTTCTAATCAAACGTATTAGTACCTTCCCTCTTTGCTATGGGAAAGTACTTGACAAAAGCAACTTAAGGATGAAAGGGTTACTTGTGCCTCACACTGTGAGGGGACACTGTCCATCCTGGAGTGGTGTGTGTGTGTGTGTGTGTGTGTGTGGTGATGCTGTCACATCACAAAGTGGCTGCGCATACCGTGCTCAGTCAGGAGAAGAGACATGAGCACTCACTGTTAGCTTCCCCCATCTCCCCTTTAAGCCCTGGAAGCTGGGCTACAGGGCAGTGCTGTCTACATTCCGAGTGGACGAGCCCCATTCAGTCAACGCTATGTGGACACTCCCTGATGGGAGTTCAGAGCAGAGCCTCCGAGGCGACTCCAAATGAGCTGACAGTGCAGATCAGAACCACAGCGAACTGTTTCCTTTTCTTAGGACTCAGCCTTTCTACTACAGGAGTTTTTAACTTTCTTATTTTATTTTACTTTTTAAAATGACAGCTCTTAAAAGGTCTTCTAAAAATTACTTAGGAACTAGAAGGAAGGAGGAAACACACTGTACAAGGAAGCCCGCAACAGGTGCTCAAAACTATCTCTGACTGCCGGGATGTACTGTGTGAGCATCACTTCAGTGTGTGTACACATTGCCACGATGCAGCAAATTTAGAAAGATGGGAGATGACTAGCTCAGGAAGTATACTGAGCAAGGAACTCGCTCCTCTGCATATGACCATTCAATAGATATTCTGCTGCTGGAGGGCCACCAACTGCCATATGTCAGGCACTGAAGCCAAGCAGCTCAATTCCAAGACTGCATATAGCTCCCAAACAAGTGATCTTCGATGTCTACTGTGACTAGCGTCCAGGAGGGTGAAGCTGATGTGTCAGCAGCAATAATGGAGCAGGAGGCTCCTCTTCCCACAAAGACAGAGACCACTACTATATTTATACAGGGCTCCTTAGACACTAAGCAGTGTTATAAAGACAGTGTGCAGGCCCAGCGCTCTCAGTTCTATGAGCTGAGTGGGGCAGCCCTAGCCCCACTAACACAGGGGGACACTGGGCACAGAGCAGCTAAGGAACATGCCCAAGGGAACATCTTAGAGGTTGGTTCTAATGCTTTGAATCAACAGGGAACCTGCATGTCCAAATGCTAAAGGTCTTTGTCCCCCATTGGTTTTTGATGGATCAATAAGGATGCCAGCGGCTGGCTAATGGCTGGACAAAGGGAGATGGGGAGGGATCCTTAGAGCTGTGTGGGCTAGGATGAAGAGAGGAACAGGAGAATCGCCATAACTTCAGGAAGAAGGATGGGATGCAGGAGCAGCAGGAGATAAAGTCAACCAGCCATGTGAGATTTCAGTTAAGTGGCCACTGGCCATTTCCTTGATTGGGCCTGGGGTAGCAGGCGAAGCTTTAGGAGTGCCCAACCTTTGAGGCAGCCAAGGCATTATAAAAATAAGCAAGTGTGTGTGTGTGTGTGTGTGTGTGTGTGTGTGTGTGTCTTTTATTTGCAGATCCAAAGATACTCCTGGGTGGCAGGGGTATGCACATGCGATCTGCCAGGAGCCAAGGCAGTGTAGCACAAACTCACGGCTATAGGACCATGTGAGGGGGACTGGCTAGAGGTCTGCTAGTGAGCATGTCCTAGTTCTTGAAGGCTTGTATTTGGATGTATACCATACCCTTCAGTGCCTCTTTGTAGGCTCTGAGGAAGACAAGTGAGGTCCCAGAGCTTGTCCCAAGGAGGTGAGCCCCACATTCTACCCAGGGGAAGATTTTTGAGCTTGACGATACAGTTCTATTATGTGTGGAAAACCTACTCCAGCCCTAGGAAATGCATCGCTCTGAGCAAGTCCTGCAGTCCGGCGCCTTCTCTGAGCAGGGGTGTAGTGAGATTTTTGGTTTCTTTGAAAAGCACAGAAATATTATGGGAATATGTTTCCATTTTAATCCCAGGTGTGGGATATGGAGCTGCTTCAGATGCAGCCGAGTATGATCTGCCTCCTGCTCTAGCAGGGATGTGCTTTTGCCAGCTGCTGATAGTTTCTAAGAGTGTGTGACGCTTGGATTTCTGGGAACTCTTCAGAGGGTAGATAAATGCTTGGGATCTGAGAGGCAGGGTTGCTGTTGGCCATTGTTGGTTGGGCTTTGCTAAGGACTTGTGTGCAAAGAAGAAACAAGAAGAAACTGGACATCCTGATGGTGAAGGTCAAACTTGCTCGGAGGAACTCGATGCCCCTAATCAGCAGGAAGTAGCCTACTGATAACGCTGTACCCTTTCCCCTCTATCCCTTTTCTCTCCTATCTAGGGTTGGAGGTGGAAAGGGTGGAAAAGGGTGGAAGAAAGAAGAACCCACAAACCCGCCAGTAAAAGTCAGGGTGGGCGAGCCCTGGCGCAGGCTGCTGATGCATGGGGTGCAGCCCATGCTGAGGAATTCGGTCCTTCCTCATTGAGTAGACAAGCTCCTCTTGTAAGATTGTCAGGGAAGCCGAATTTTAAACTGCACTGGCTTTAGCTACTTTTCAGACTACTTTGATTATAACTGTAGACTTCTAAACAAGTGTAGGGCAGGGTCACGTGACACGAAAGCCAGCTTTAAAGGTACACAGAAAGTAATATCCCTGACATGGGGCTTCTACTTCATTAAGAGAACAGTTATCATGTGGTTAAAAAATGTGCATCTATAAAAATAAGATATGTAGATTCATAATTCCTGTTATAAGCTTAAATGGAGCTCAAGCAAAGGACCCATTTCAACTGAAGTGTGCATTCCCTGGAAAGAACTGAATACCGAGGGTCTCAGGACAGTTCATAAGCTGATCTGGGTGGGTTCTTCCAGACACTTCATTCTTGCTTTGGCTATTTTGTTTGTTTCTCTCTTTCTCTGTCTCTCTGTACCTCTCTCTCTCTCTCTCTCTCTCTCTCTCTCTCTCTCTCTCTGTCTCTCTCTGTGTCTCTGTCTCTCTCTGTGTCTCTTTCTCTGTCTCTCTCTGTCTCTCTCTCTCCCCCCCCCACCCCTTGACACAAATACTGTTAAATGAGAGAGACCACAGGCTAACGAGGTGAGAGTAAGGAGATGTTCTAAGATGCTGCTTTTGTACCCTAAAGACACTCAGCACTGTGGCTGCTGTGCTGTAAAGGAGTCAAGTCTGGAAGATGTCAGATGATTAAAGCCGCATTCCGTTTCTGGCTTTGCTGCTTCATCTGACTTCATCTCCTCAGTGCCCCAGGGCTGGATCAGCACTGGGGCAGTACCTCCTCCCTGCCTCAGGAGATGTGCTCAGGCAGTGAGGTAAGACTCTGGAAAGCAGTTGGGTCTTTTTGCAACCCAAATTACATTTTTATAAGATCATTTTATCAGTGTAAGTACCATGAATATCAGCAAGAATTGGTGTTAAGCTCACATCTGGAACAAAAAGATGACCTATTTTGAGACTGATAGTAGGAAGTGGGTTCATGGAACAAGGTTAGAGTCCTGAGCAGCCTAATGGAGCTGCGCCCGGAAAGAGGACGGCTCCGGAGCCCTCCTCAGTTGACGCTTGTCCTAACCCCTGGAGCCTGTCTGAGGATTACTAACAGCTCTGGCAGACCGCTTCCCATTAGAATTCTCTAAGAGGCTCAGCACAAAACATACCCCCGCCCCATTTCTGAACTGGAACCAAATTCCATGACACAGCTAACTCATAACAGACATGATAAATTGAGTCAACTAGGCAGAATATCTTAAATTATTTCCTGGCCGAAAGCATCTGCCTGTAACACGAGCAGATGCTCAAATGTGCAATGTGTAGGGTGGAGAGGACCATGAGGCTCATGAAAAGCTGTGGTCCGTGGAGAGCAGGGGTGCTGACCGAGTCATGCTGGAGGGTAGAACACTACACCTTCTGTCTCAGGGAGGGTGCAGCTCTTGCTTTCAAGATGCATTCTTTCAGATTATCTACAGACACAGAACTCTGTTCAGAGAAGCACAAGTAGAATGTGAAGGAAAAGAACAGGGACCCAGAGCAGACAGCCCACAGACCCAGCCTGGCTGGTGTAGACACCCCTGCCTTCTCACTGGGACTGATGAACGCGACTGCTTTGAATGCCATGCCTCGTGTGGCCACTTTAATCCAACGGAGGACCAGAGGTAAAGACTACTACCCAGCTCTAACAGTACGGGCACACAGGAGCTTCATAGCCTGGTCTCACCCTGAGGCAATAAAGACAATTGTGTCACATTTATAAGAAAGGACTTGGGATGTCACCACTACAAGGTGGTGAAGAGCTATGGGGTCCAGGACCGGTTCTGTTGGGCGACAGGCTTTGAGTTGTGCTAGCATCACTTCTTAAACTTCAGTGATGGCTCTAGTGATGACATCACTGGATGAAAAAAGTGGAAACTGGTTCATTATCTTCACAGGTGAAATATTCAAAGGGCAGTTCTTGTAACTTCTGCTGTCCCAGTAGACCCTCCAGGCAACAGCACCAGTTACTATAAATGCACACTTTGGAAGCAGCTCTTCTTCCCCACGTATCACGTGAGAGCAGGATCGGTGTACTCTAGGTTCACACAAGCCCTATTGTGTTATGATGGACATGTCTCAGGAGACCAGAGCCATGCCGGGTGGGCCAGTGGGTAACCCTATCACTAATGAACAGCTTGTTCTGGGATAAGGAGGGCTGGATTCCAAGGCTACCCATTCACCTGTTTACCTAAAACTATAACTCATCTTGCTTTCTGGGCCAACCTGGAGAAATGCCTTCACCAGCCCTCCAGAAGGAAACTTACTACACTCAAAAGTCGTCTTTGGATTTCATTCCAAAGATTCACTTCTCACAAACTTTAAAGCTGGTATCTACAGTAAGCCTAGAGTAAACTCATGAGAACACATGTCGGAAGGGTGTGGACTGGGTGCTCGGGAGCCATTCTCAAGGACCCTGTGAGGCTGCATGTAAGTGACTATCCTTGCCATCCTTGGCAACTATGTGGTCTGCCTTTTCTTCTAGGTGACAGTCCTATGAGGACTGACAAGCTAACTCCTTCAGGTATTAAAAACCTAAAAAGCAAAATTCCCCAAACAACTGGTATTTTCTGATAAAATGTTTCCAAGTGCAAACTACCTTTCTAAACAGAATTGCTACTGGTGAGGGAAATGCTAATCACAACATGGCTGACCGTGTCACTCACCTCACCTCCTACCGCTGCCTCAGTGACTGAATGTCTGCTGACTTGAGGAATGTGCCAGGCCTAAATGTAACAAAAGGCACAGTCTTGTCTTGTAGTCCTGCTATGTGACGTACTCTAAGCTTTAGGACTTGCTATTCAGTAGATTCAAAAAACAGAATGAAAAAAAATCAAAATCTAATTACTCACACTAGAAGGGCTTTGGAAGTGGGTCACTCTGAAGAGCAGTATTTTACATCTATTTCCTTCTGTCCTGGAAACTACAGTGTGAATCCCCAAATCCAAGTAAGACAGGGCAGTATCTACTTAATGCACTATCTAAAACAATGCCCCATCACTGGCCTTGTCAGGACACGGAAACTGGATCCCAGGAGACTGCAAGAAGCCATGTCTCAGCCACCAGGCAGTAGCGAAGCAGCTTGTTCCCAAGTGAGAAACTTGTGACTCTGGACTGACACAGTAGAACGGAAACACTTATGCATTGCTCTATTTTCTTTTTCTTTTTCAAGAATCTGGTTTAGAGCTAGAACATATGCTCATCTTAGTAGGAACAGAACATTCACCAAGACACATGTCTACTGACTTTGACACAGGACTTTGTCATTTTCTGGCTACCACACACACCCAGGATTACCAAGTTGCATTGCCTGGCAGTTTATTCTGACGGTCTTTAGATTCTACAAGAATTCCAAGACATTTGTACCATTTTTGAAAGAGGCACACCTGCATACATGCCTTAGACAAAAGACAGATCTGTCCTTTTGGTGGTCATGGCTGTTAAAGTCAAACCCAGTGTTCTGTAACCTTCTGTGTGCCTCAAATTCTAAGGGGAAACATCAGGCCCACAGTGGAGAATGTTAGACGCCTGCCCCAGACAAGCTCCGCATTTATGAACAGGGTTCTGGGTGAAATTTTATTTTAAATAATAGATTCTCTGGCTTACAAGTACATTGAAAATAAGGCATACGGTCTTCAAAGCCTCTGACATAAAAGCCATGTGACTGACCAAGAGAGTGGACAGGAAGAGTGGACAGATTTCTTTTGGGCTCTCAGTAATAGTCTCACTCTAACATCCAAGTCTCTGCCCTGACTTGAAACCTGACACCACTCCTAGAATCTGATACTTGTCTTTAGATGCTAAAAACATTTATTGAATATATATTGACTGGAAGGGGCAGTGCTGCTGGGGGCTCACCTTATCACTGTCCAGTGTGTTCTGAGATGTCCGGGAGGCAATGGAAATGGTGTCGGGTTGGCTGCTGCCATCCCCTTGGCTGTCCAGGTCCTCTCCATCCCTAGTGGAATACAGAAACACTCAGTTCCCAGTGCTGCAAGCTGGTAAAGACCACCTTCTCCCAGCTGAAAAAAAACCCATGCTGGCTACAGCTGCTTCTACAAACAGCTCTTATACACGTAAGGAAGCCATTCTGCTGGCTTTGTTTCAGAGCTGGTTATTTTATTCTGTGGATGAATCTTTTGCTGGCATGAATGTATGGGCACTGTGTACAAGTCTGCTGTACACTAACACCAGAAGTCCCCTGGAACTGAAAAGTTACACATGGTTGTGGGGGACAGAACCCAGGTCCTCTGCAAGAGCAACAAGTGCTCTTAACCACTGGGCCGTCTTTGTATCCTCATGCCATTCTGTGCTGAATGCAGTTTTTGGCAATATGGTTTAAGTGCCCAACATATCTTCCCACTGAATTCTCAACATGTGAACTCCCCCAACCCTGGTTCATTTTCATTTGAGAAATGGAACCAAACCAAACCAAACCAAACCAAACCAAACCAACCAGCCAGCCAACCAACCAGCCAAATGGTCAATCAACCAACCAGCCAACCACAAAATGAAAAACAAATGCTTCAATGCTGTGGGTTAAGGGGTGTGGGGAGGAGAAGAAGAGGGACCTTTATTTGCTTTTAGCCAGTGGAGCCTCTTGTCGTGACGAGCCGTGCACCTAAGCCACAGAGGCTCCAAGTGTTTGAGGAAAACAGTGGGGTGCCGCTTGCCGCCTCCCCTGCAGTAAGACTCTGGGGAGCCCACCACACTCACCTCCTCCCCTTCTGCCTTGCTGCTGGAGCTGTTTTGGGGATGTGAATGGGCTCCTTCAGGGCTCCCCTCAGATGCACCGTCCTCTCCTGTATCACCTCACGGATGTGCTTTATCCAGTCCTGCTTGTTCTCAATACTGGATGCCTGTGCAGGTAGGAGAGCCATCAGGGCAGTCCCTCCCACAACCTATGCCCAGCACACGCTGGCTTCTCCTGCTCCTCAGATTTTTCAGTTTCCAAAGAACTCCCAGAAAAGCAGCCACACCTCAGTTTAATTTACTATCAAGCAAGCGACTCTAATTTTCCATACTGTCACTAAAACCATTTTTCTTTTATAAATGAATGTAATTACAGATTTCTTGATACTCTAGGAATCGACCATCATTCTTCAGTACCAAGACCTGTTAAGTGACCCTGGGGGATTACAAAACCAGGTCCATTCACAGTCTTAAACCTCAGTGAGGCCACTGAATCATAAGCTGTGTTTTGGTCAGTGTCCAGGAAACCATCAGCAGGGATGAGAATGTTGCTTGTCCCTGGACCGCTAGGATGACCACTGCTGGCCTCCTCCCTGCCAGCTGAGGTGCCTCAGATGGCATAGCCTACTCAACCCACAGGAACTCCACAAAGGAGCTCTGTAGGGGTGGGCAACACTGGATATATGCCCAAGGCCACAGAGTCACACATGGCCAGTCATCTGTGGGCCTACTGCAGCCCCATAGCAAATTTAGGAATGTATTCCCTTGAAATGGCATGGGTAGACGGAGGGGCCCTCTGGTGGCACTAATTTCCTGCTGACCACTGACCTCCTCTGATGTAGACATCATGGTCATGAGTGACTACAGAGGTTGTCCACGGGGCTTGGAGGAAATCACCACGAGGAACAGCAATGCTGTGATTCCCACCCAGCATCTTGTTTTTGGAAATGCTAAACCACAGTCCACACTGGGAAGAGACAACCTGACATTCTTAATACATAAGCGTGCTAAACCTTCTTCAGTTACTTAGATTAAGGGGGGGGGTTGAAAACCCCACGTCTATCAGGATGTACAGGCCGGACACAAAGGCGGAGATTAAATAATGAAGGATTTGAAAGGGGCATTCAGTGCAGCTGGAGATAATCGAGGAAAACCATGACCATGTTGCAGAGATAAAGAAAACTCCCCTGCAAAATGATTATCCCATCAATGGAGAGTAACTAAAAAGCACACCCTTTACAGAAATAGTGTCAAACAAATGGGACCACTCAGTAAAAGGGGTGACTGGTATACTCACAAAATCTCAAACACGACTCAGAGACAGTTTTCTTTCTTGCCTTTGCAAAGAAAGCCATTCTGTGGTGGAACTACAAGGTCACCGCCACAATGGTTATCCCTTCTGTCACTGTCACCATTAAGGGCATTAAGGACTTGTGTTTATACCCTCAGCATCCGTACCACTGTCAGGACGCTCACTGTGATTGACACCACTGTCTCTAACTTCACGTCACCGGCATCAGTATCATCACGTTCTTATCACTTAACCGTCTACATCACCATTTCTACCATCCACAGCATCATCACCAAGATCTATACTGCACGTCCCTCTTCATCCTCACTCCTGTACTGCCAGCTCAAAGCCATCAAGGTCAAAGCACACACCACTTCTGTTTGGGCCTCCTTGTAAGGCAAAAGGTGTTTTCCAGACTTCTCTAACAGAAGTCCCTAGTTGGGCCATGTACATTCACTGAAAACAATTCATTGTGAGTATGTGAGCAAAAATCTTAGAAACATCACGGATTCCATGGTGGTCCCTTGGCTGTGAAAGAGTAATGTTCCGATGAACAACCCAGTTTCTGGAAATACTAAAGCAAGATTAAAAGACACGCAAAAGGAGATGTAGTGACTTCAATGCCAGCCATACACCAGCACGTCACCACACTCGGGCTCCCTTCAGCAGCTCACAGTCAACACAGTCATGAGCATCCCTAAACCGTCTCTGGTATTTCCAGACAGATGAAGAAGATACCTACATCTGTGTTTTCTAAAGTATCGATGAGGTTAGCGCACGAGACACCTTGACAGTGCTTTGCAATTCCTAGGAAAAGTCAGCATACTCAAAACAGTTTAAATTAAAAGTGAATGAGTGTGTGTGTGTGTGTGTGTATGCACGTGTGTGCATGAGACAGAGAGAGAGACACAGAGAGAGAGAGAGAGAGAGAGAGAGAGAGAGAGAGAGAGAGAGAGAGATATTTGGCTTCACCAATCCCATTAGAGAACAAAAAACTCCAATAAAATGACCTGGAATCTGTACATGTCAACAAGAAAAGCAGTTTACATCACCACAATAAATGTTTGTACAGTAAGCTACTAGCTGTAAATTAACATACCTTAAGAACAATTTTATTATCTGAAGTTGGTGTCCTCCCCACCCACAGTGCAAATTTGCAAGGATCTCCTTCGACGTGTTCAGTGACACCCAACTCTGAGGTCTGCATAAGAGACAATGAGCTAATTAGATAACAGTGTGATTCTGGTAGGCTTAGACCTGGAAAGAAAAGAGCCTGTGGTGGCTGGTGGCCATGCCAAACCCTTAGTTCAGGGGTTTCAACCTACGGGTTACAACCCCTTTGGAGGTCAAATAACTCCTTCACGTAAGAACACTGGAAAACATAGATATTTACATTATAATTCATCATAGTAGCAAAGACACAGTATGAGGTAGCAACATAAATACTTTTGTGGTTGGGGTCACCACAGCATCAGGAACAGAAAGGGCCACATCATTGGGAAGCTTGAAAGCCACTGCCTTAGTTGGAGGAAAGCTGGGACGGACACGTGTGGGACACACTGACTGTTCCCACCCTGAGCACTTCTGGAGATTGCAATGCAGCTTAGTCAGCAGAATGTGCTGAGGAAAAAGCCCAACCTTAGACACAAACACGGGCTTTTCCTGGTCCAGAGTGGTTCCCACAACAGAGTCTGAGCAGAGACACACCTTGACAGATGGCAAAAGGGCTACATCTGACTTCATCTACAGCATTACCTTTTACTATTTCATCATGACGGTAATACGAAGCAGCAACCCCCCACCCCCATCTGTGGACATATCCAGAACAGGGCGTCCTCCCACCATGATCAAATCCACCCAATGCCTCTCCCTCCAGCAACGGAAGTGACTCAGAGGTTGGAACTCCAAAGGCAGCCTTGGTGGGAATCTTTTTTTTTTTTTTTTAAATATAAATTAAACTAAGATGTATTGATTTTTAAAATATACAAGCTTGCCTCCAAGGTCAGATTGAAGCCAGCAGTAAAGTGACTGGCTGGCCAGGATGTGCTTATTAATTTCCAGCTGGACTGTGACCTATCTGATGTAAGGCCACGGTGATCCAAATGATAATCACAACCAGGGGACCAGCCAAAGATGGTGGAATGAAAATCGTTACTAGGAATTTTCAGATTCCAGATTATTATTAACAAAACGTTTCCACACTTGGTAATTTCTATTCTTCGGGGAGTTTGACATACAAATATCCTCAAACTTTGAAACATTCAGTAAGCCGAATGTTAGATACCTAATAATATTTTAAAGAGATCTGACATACAGAGGGTGTGGCACTCTGGTTCCTTTCTACAGGGTGAGCTCACCTTCATTTTCACTGGGGCCCCCTGCCTGACTCTGCCCAGCAACTCTGTGCTGGCAGCCCTCTGAGCAATAGCCTTGAGAATGGTCAAAGAGCAGGGGGATGACAGTTTGTCCTGGCTTGAGACTTCCAGAACGCAGGATGTGGCTGGTCACAGCCAGGGCTGGCTAAGGAGGATTGTAATGGTTCTGGGCATGCTCTTTTCCCCAGCGACACACTGACACTGGTTAGGAGGCAAAATACATTGCTAGAACACTCCAAAGGTCTCTGCATGGGTAGGGAGCCAGAGAATCTTTCAAACATTCCTTTTATTACATATTTTTCTCTAATAATGACATTTTGCTATTATAAAATTTCAAAATTGTTCTTATATTTACTTTGCATGAATTAATTTCTAATAGAAAATAATGAAATCATCATTATTATGACTCTGTAGTGAGCTCACCCAGTAAGGGAGCTTGCATACATTTTGATATTATGGATTAAAAAAAATTAAATTGATATGAATGCTTGCTTAGGGCAGGCCATCATCTATTTACACAGCATCAGTTTTCAACCTGTGTGGGGGTTGCTATTCCCACTGGGGTCACATATTAGATATTCTGTACATCAGATATTTAGATTTCGATTCATAAGAGTAGCAAAATTAGTTATGAAGCAGCAGCAAAAATAATTTTAAGTTTGGGGGTCACCCCAGGAACTGTATGAAAGGGTTGCAGCATTAGGAAGGTTGAGCAGTTAGCAGCTGTGGGCTTCAGGAACAGAATCACCCAGCCCCAAGAATATCAGCATGCCCTCTAGTGGACTCAGCTTGCAGAGACCTTAGTTGAAAAAGGGAAAACATCACAAACCGGATTCACATTTTCAAGCAGTTGGGAAGCAACTAAAGGTAACAGGCAGGAGGTTTCTCTGCCACAGGAAGGCTGCAGCCGTGTTCTGTGGACTTACACTCTGGAGGCCGGTACTTACAAACAACTTGCTTTTGTAGAGGTACTTGCTTCTCCCGCTGGAGTCTTTTACTTCTTTACTAAACACCAAGGACATTTCAAAAAGGAAGAGATGCCGTTCTCGACCCTTCCGAATTAAGGTCTTTGGGTCCCACACTTGGAAGGACTCCTGCAGGATGAGCTCTCCCTGAGACTCAATGTTTTCGTCAAACCCTGCAACGTGAAACACAGAAGTAAATATGACTCAGAAGGAAGCATGACCATCTCAGTGGCAAATGCTTTCAATACGACCCCACGCTCTTCACCACGGGCCCTCCTAACAAGGGAGAGTTCTTCCTAAAACACCATTTTCATTTGTTTCCCCAAGTTCAGACATTTTCAGGGGTTCCTCATAACTTCCTTCTTTACCTTCCATTCTTTCCTGTTGGCTCTGAACATCAGATCTGGGTTAAGTCCCATCTCCTTGTGACTGACTTGGGGCAGCTGCTCAGGCGACCACTCCCCCTGAGCAGAGTGCCTCCACTGTACTGCGCACCCCAGCCTCCGATTCTTTTTCTCTGCAGCCAAATGCCCCTCCCGGACTCTGCTCAGGTCCCAATCTGGTGAAGCCAACTTCACTAACCCGTCTTCTGGGCGTCTGGAGTCCTCTGCACATGAATCTGCCCGGACTGGGCACATGGTGGCCTCCCTGACTATTCTTCCCTCACAGATGTGGCCACCAGGACTTAGCAAAGCAGCTCCTGGGTGGAAGCTGCTCGCTCCCTTCTCTTCTGTCTCTACATCAGATGCTCCCCCTAGGTCCACCATCAGTAAGTTCAGTAGTCATCTGTCCCTTTGCAGTGAGGAAGAGCTAGGCGCCCCAACTCTGGGCAAGTAAGAAAAGAAATGTATACAGCTAGTAGCCTTCCCTACCCACATGCTCTTGTACTTCCTGTGAGGTGGAATGTGAGTGTGGTCCTGCAGGACCTAGCCAAGTAGGAAAATACATAGGGCAGAAACGGGCTAGAACACAGCCTTCTCCCTGATGACGTCATGAAGAACAGGTATACAGTCACACCAGAGGAAGAACAATCAGTATTGCTGGATCTCTGAATTTCTATTACAGGGTGACATTGTGTCCTAATTAATAAATTTCTTGATGCTACCAATGACATGGCATAAACTAGCAAAAGCCTTTAGGATAGACCCCTTGCATTGTTAATCTTGGCAGTGTAGAGGCAGTTAAGTAAATAGAAGCATTCGTGCACACTGCAATTGCTACAATACCTGTTGGGCACAGTTGTCTAATTTTTGTTCACCACAGTACAGACTATATTTATGTGCATTGTGTAAACATCTAGCAATGGCTTGGGAAATGGGGAAGTAACAAGATCTTCTGTATCCCTGGGTCTATAACCAGTGTATTATCCATTCAGCATTAGACAAGACTTAAGTGACACAAAGTGCTCCTGGAGTGTAGAATGGTACTGCTGTTATCAAGTCCAGAAAGTGATACTTCATTCTCACACAGCATCAGAGTAGATGGTGCTGTGCACTGGGGTGTGGCGCATCTGGTTACCTTCCAGCATGCTCAGGTGCATGGCATCATTGGCTCGCTTGGGCACACTGAGCATCACCTCGAGGCCGTCCTTTATCTCCCCTTTTCCTTCCTCACAGCATGTGAGCAGCTCCTGGAGAAGATCAACACCATGACTGCACAATGCTCTGCCAGCAACATCTTAGCAGACATCCAGGAATCCATGAAAACTCACAGTGCTTGGGGAATAAAATAGCCAACTACGGGTTTTTTCTTATTTAAAAAGTGAATTACTCAGGGTTAAGATAGACAACAGGGTTTGTTCCACTTGAGTGAGGACCCTGGAGGAAGACAGATCCAGTCACCGTTCAGGAAGAAGCTGTTATGCCTCATCAACCACATCTCCAAAATGAGAAAATAAGTGTTACTGGTTTGTAAGGAATACGGAATTGTAAGTGACAAGTGCCAGCTATCCATGGTCCACCTGCCCTGCTAACCCCACAATGCCAGGGTCTGGTGGGACACCAGAATAGCAACACAGCCCAGACTACTTCTCTGTTCAGGCTCCTTAGGGAGGTGTTAGCTGGCCAGCCGCCACACCTCTCCAAGGTATCTGTGTGTGTAATTCTACTTCCTGACTACCTGGAAGCTCCTTGGCTGCCCTGTGAGTAGGACATCAGGAAACAGCAGCTTACACCCTGATGGGTCTCAGCTATGCCTTCGTGGGTGCCAGAGCATTATTGATCACAGTGACAACAATCCTGTATATATGATTCCCAAGAGGGTCGGAGCAGTGTGGTCATCAGCTTGGTGGGTCTACAGCAGCGGTTCTCAACATGCATCCCCCTCAGCAAATCTCTAGCTCTAAAAATATTTACATTATGATTCATAACTAGTAAAATTACAGTTTTGAAGTAGCAATGCAAATATTATGGTTGGGGTCACTGCAGTATGACAAACTGTATTAAAGGGTTCCAGCCATTAGGAAAGTTGAGAACCACTGGTCCGAAGGAACTCAGTCTCCTGATGGGCACCTTCATTTTTGATCAGATATTTGTGTTTCTGAGGAGCTGAGCAAAAGCTGTCTTACAAAGACAATGTGCCTCAACTCCCATCTGTACACTGCCTTCCCACCGGAGAGGTTTGACGGAGCTTACTACTGTTCCCAGTAGAACTCCTTGGGAAAATGAGAAAGGTTTAGGAGTAGAAGCAGACTCTTAGTAGAAACACAAGCTCAGAACAAAGCTTTGAATTCTGAGGGCACTACGGGATAACTAAGAGACAAGGCACTTGTGTAGAATTAGGAAGCAAAGGGGAAGTAACCTGAATGCAGACAAATGAAGCCCAGCCTCCTGGCTTACATCACGCTCACAGCAGCAGCAGATTTGTCTACTGATTGTGGAGTCACTTCCTAAGATTTCCATGTCGAAGCACAGGAAAGGAGGGTGTGGCTTGGTGGTAGAGTGCACACCCACCATGTGTGGGGCCGTGGTTTGATCCCTGGCACTGTACTGTGTGTAAAGGAGGTGAGGTTGGGGTAGTAGGCTTTTCACAATAGAAGTGCCTCATGATGGCACAGGCCACTTTTTACGGTTTCTAGGTCTCTCACTGAGAGAGCTTTAGGCACGTTTAAACTTCAGTCTCCTACTGTGACAGGCAGGAGGCAGCTGACATAGCTGGATTAGTGGACGGTCTACACGCTAATGTTTCAGAGTATCCTTCTCCAGCAGAGGAAACAGCACCTTTGCCAGAGAAAAGTTGTAAATGACTCTTAATGCAGCAAGAAAACATGCGTTAATAATGCATAATGCATCCGTGATATGTTTGTTCCCCTTTCTACTGTTGGAAGTAATCAGGACTCAATGTTTACAAGAACAATTTTAGATATACTTAATTACAACAAAAAGCAGAGGCCAGGGTGAGGAAAGCCCTTGGGACCTGTATGAGAATGTTCTATAAAATGGCAGCCACAGGGAGGTGCATGAGGGCAGAGTGTTAGGGAGTCCATGGAAAACCTGCATATCAGTCAGATTTGGGTTCAAAGCTGGCACGTATCAACAATGATTCTGAGAATTTTTGTGACCCTGGGCAGATAGCCTCCAGACTTTCCCATCAGCACTGCTGCAAGTTAAACATGTGCAGGTGCTGTGTATGGTGCCTCAGCACTAGAGTCTGAGGAGACTGCAGGTCTAAGAGCCAGTAACTTACTTCTCAGTCAAATGCCATTTTATGTTACAGACCAGTTCCTTCAGCCAGGGGATATGATCTTATGTAACTGCTTCAATAAGAAGCCTGACAGGTCAAGAAAGGCAGTGAAGGAAACCACATACACATGTACACAGAGGATAGACGCCAACACAGCAACGTGATTCTGCAGATTGAAGATGTGATTCTGCAGAATGAAGATGTTTCATACGTACTTTTAAAAGGAGCTGATACTTTGTTATTCGTTGAACTGGTTTGATCAGGTAGGAGGAGATGGAATTGGCTAACCCATGCCGCTGCTGGATCTCCTATATTTAAATAAAACAAAAAAGGGGAAGCTTTATCACAGGGTCATTACTGTTTTTTTTTTTTTTTTTTTTTTTTTTTTTTTTTAAAAGCTACAATACCACATTAATGACAAGTGTTTGATCCTGCAGGAATAATATGCCTCTCTTCTTAAAGAGTGTGAAAATGTCAGCACGAACTTCTCTAAGTCTATAGGCTTACTCTGCATGAGACTTTGCAGGACAGCAAGCAGAAGGGAAGATACAGATCTACAGTACGTCTAGTGTGTGGCTTTCTGCTGTGCCCCTTGCAGTAACAGTGCTTACAAATCTAGGTTGTGTTTAGCATCTTCACAGGGAGGCGAGGAGCCCAGCCATGCTATGTTGTTCAGCACTTCGTACTGCCCATCAGCAGGTCGCAGAGCACGTGCTGAGTGTTCTGGGATGCCTGTTGCCATGGAAGAGAAGGGCACAAGATGCCCCGAGAATGGAGGACAGTATGCTCAACAGCCTCCTTAAAAGTCAAAGCCCCCTTACAATGCACAGAAAAGGCATGTGACTATGAGATCTGCCAGATGGAACTCCCTTTATGCTTTAAAGATGTTTAAACACACAGGGCTTACGAAGGTTAGACTCTATTTATTTATTTTGGGGCCAAACACATGATATGACCCCTGTGGAGACCAGAGAACAACTGGTGGGGGTTGGTTTTCTCCTTCTATCGTGGGCCATCTTGTTAGCCTAACAGAGTTTTTAAAACCAAGTTTTGGCTATGCAGACACTCTTGCTGTGTAGGCTTTCTAGTCTACAGTCTGCATGTGTCTATGGTGCTGAGTGTCATCTAATGATGGCGCTACAGGGCATGTGAAATATTAGACAGAAAAGACAGCATCAGGCTGGGCACAGGAGCACTATAGGTTGAGTTCTCCCCAAGAACAGCAGCTGGAACAGGGCCGTCCATAGGCAGGTCTCGTCAAAACAGAAAACGTAAAGCTTATTCCAGAGCCCAGACATTCCCATGAGGAATTATCTCAATTGAATGTGTACAACTGAAAAGGCAGAAAGTTAAGTCCAATATTCCCATGGCCTTGTGCACCAAGGGTACACAGCACTCAGCAGGACCTTTCTCCAGCCACAATCTGCCACATATCAGACTAGTTCTGAAACCCAAAATACATTCACTGATATTGGGCCGCCCCACTATACAAACAACATATCTTTGGAAAAAGAGATAACCTGTACTAAGTCTACTCAAGCATATAACTGAACATCTACTAGACTGGTCAGTCAAACTGGTAGGACTTTAATAATAGATCTCTTTGGGAAATTCACAAGAGTAATAAGTTTATATCTTGTATATATAATCTTGTATATAAAATTAATGACTACATATAAACAATAATGACAAATATGTCTATATTAAAGATCTGAAGGTCTTGTAGGTATACGACTTCTAATAATTAAATAAAAAAATGTTCAAAGCAAAAGAACATTTAAGAAAATCCCCAAATCGGGGCTGGAGATGTGGGTCAGTGGGTCAAGGCACCTGTTATTGGCCTTATGATCCAAGTTTTGTCTCTAGGACCCACACAGAGGAAGGAGAGACCACGCCCTACAAGCTGTCCCCTGATCTACATACATGTGAGCCCATGAGCACATATACAACATACATGTGTACACACACTAAATACAATGTAATAAAAACATAAAAGAGTATCCTATTGTAAACTGGAGAGATGAAAATAAAATACTAAACTAGCAGCGTGGTAATCAATCCTGGGCGATGCTGGCTTGGTCTGTATTGAATTGTTTGGTCAGCCTCAGAGCTTCTTTGATCATTTGCTACTTACGTCAAAGTAGGACCCTGCGTGTTCTAGTATCAGCTGCGTAGAATCTGGCTTATTTTTGCAGTAAGTGACATACATCTGAAACTTGTCTGCCTATAGCAAAAAAATAAATGAGAGAAAGAGAGAAGAAACAAGAATCTTATTTAGATATTTTTTTTCCAAATCAAAAGTCACAATATAAAAACCTTTAATGTGGGAAATAAGTTCTCTGGGCTAAAAAAAGCTTCAAATGAGAGAAATGTATTTTGGAAAGAAAGCTAGCACACTAGAGGCACTGCCTGGGCTCAACTAGGTGAGAAAGAGCCTCTTTCTTGAACGGACTGGACCCTCATCCAGGGCGAGTCCCAGCATCAAGAAGAGGCCCAGAATGCTTAATGTCCTAGTTCAAGCCATCAGTACAATCAGCAGAAACTCATCCCACTGTGACTCTAGGGAGGGTCACTCTTGGAGGCCAGGCTCTTTTCTCTAGGTGCATAGAGTCGGCAGAGGGGAGTCAGTGAAACAGTGCACAGTGGCCGACATCTTCCTTCAGTGCCCGCATGAGAGAGAGCAGGCAATGGAGGCTCCTTACCCAGGTGACAAAGCAGTGTCCCACGTCCTCTGGGAGCTGCTCGTACTTCTCCAGCTCCTTCAGGAAGATGCTTCAGGAGGAGAAGAAACAAATAATCGTTATGAAGATGCTGAGAAAATTGTACTAGTAAGATATGCCAGAAATGGAAAAAATGTGTGTCCTCTCCATTTTCAGGATTAAGGAAATCTGCAGCTCTTGACTAAGGAAACTTTCTGTAACACTCGAGCAGTCAGTTTGGTCTTCAAATCCCTTTTAACAGAAAGTTCAAACTAGCAGTCTCCTAGGGGAAAGAGACTAGTGAACTAGTGTAAGGGAAAGGAAACAGTTCATGATGTCACCTCTAAAGTAGAACCAAAATGGTCACATCCCAGAAATCCAGAGTAAACGGTGGTTCCCAGCAGGCTGGGAGAGTTGAGAGGGGGCCCGGGGAGAGGCTGACCAACTGGCCCAGGAGAAACACCTAGTCTATGCCACGGGTGACGTGAACACAACAAAAACAATGCATTCTGTATCTTAAAGAAGAAGAGGGAATTTAAACACACACAGCTCACTGACTCTATCCCAATTCCACCAAATCCCTGAATTCTGCTAAGCCCCCTGCACATCTTTCCTCGTGCTGCAGGGTCGGCACAGACACCAGGCCTGCAGAGAGCACTCCTCAGGGAACGCGGCTCACTTGTTGTGGAACTCGTAGATTTCCTGCATGTTCCCGAAGATGATGAGCTCCTTGTTGACGATGCCTGGCGGGATCTCCTCCACCCCGCTGGTCATCTCCCACAGGTATGTCTGGCCGGCCGGGAAGGAAGCAAAAAAAAAAAAAAAAAAAAACCAACCTGAACTTTTAAGAAGCAGCTGTTCCTAGAAACGCAGACTCAGAACTTATGTACAAACAGGGACTGTATATAAAAGTGGGACCTTGTATTAAACATGAATTATGTGTCTTTTTAAAAGTCCTTAGTTGCTGTGAACACTTGGAAGGATTTACTATACTTTTTAGCTTAATCCCAGCTTCAAATTGGAGTGAATTGAGTGTCACCAGGTACAGCAAACATTCAGGGTGTGACTGAGTGAGTACCAGGTGCCATCATAACTGCTAGGCTCATTTGTCTGAAGCTGCTGTTCTCTACACAAAGAGAATGCCAGCCAGGCCAGCATGTGACAAACCAATGAGAGGAGCTATGCTGTGTCATCTGTGCAGTGAGCCAAAGCCCTCCTGGAACAGCACAGAACACCAGGGACAGGAGCCCAGCACTGCCACTACTTCAACAACAAGTAACAGACAATAGCAAAATAGCAGGTTCAAACCCAGCCTGAATAAACAAGCAACAGACTCACATCCATACACTCCCGGAGGTCTCTGACATAAGCCTTTTCCGTCTGAATTAACTCAGCCATGATGAACCTTAAAATGAACAGAATAGTTCAGTTACATTGTATGCTTCTTATTCTCTATTATAATCTATTTTAGGAAGACTTATGAAATAAAATGGAGAGCCTAGAAATATTAAACATGAAGTAATGGCTTGGGGGAGGTAAATCAAGGTCAGACAGAACAGCAGCCATTGACTAATCCTAAGCTATTTGAAAACACCTCATCGGAGCTTCCATGGCTGGTGTTCTGCATGCTCAGCCTTCCTCTGGGCTATGAAGTGGCTCAGCAGTGCCTTCGTCCATCCCACTGGATTCCAGACACACTTTTCCCTTCCAGTCGGTCCCCACTGAATGACAACCACAACTGCTCCTCACACTAACAAATATCCCTGGGCAACAAAAAATACCTGGTGGAGCTGGGTGGGGGAAGGGAGGTCTTTCATCTCCAGTCAGTCTGATAGTTCACAAACTTGTAAATACCTACATCTGAGCTGGTGCTTTCCTCTACTACTAATGGCAAGCAATTTGTCAGGCTAGGAAAGGAAGGCACTGAGAAACCCGGACAAGACAGTGAACCGCGTGGTTAGGGCTCGGCACAGAGAGGTCGGCTGGAAAAGCCACCTGAGGACTCGTACGCTTGGCTGCACACCACGCCAGCAGCCTGTCTGCAGGCTCTCACCCCCCCCCCACCGTCGGTCGCAGGGAATGCTGGCTTACTCTTTCCTGCGGGCAGACTTCCGTTTCTCTTCATTGAGTTCGTGAGCAGCATCCCGAAGCTTCACCTCTGACCCGGGGATACTGGCAGGGATGATGTCCAACTGCAGGCTTTTACTCTGTGGAATGAGAGTCAATGAGGTCAGTTAGTGACAGCGGCTGAGGCAGCACGGGGAGATCACCACTTGTCCAGTGTGAATAAAGCAATTCACCGATTTGTTGGAATCTGAAGAAATCCCCAGGGCTTTCTCCAAAGAGGTCCGGTACTTCTCCATGCGCAGAGAGAAATCTCTGTACCTCTTATCCACTGCGGTCACGCATTTTTTAATTTCTGCTGCATGGGCATGCCCCTTTTCACAAAAGCCATCAGCCAGCTGTATCAATAGCTTCACCCTCTCTTTGGTTTGCTGCAAAAACAACGGGAAAGTACTGTGAGGCCCATGAACCTGACTGCCAGAAACCCAAAGCACAGGGGAAGGGTACTCTGCCTGCACTGATGGCCCCAAATCCATCCAGCCCACCTCCCTCCCGGAGTCTGGGCTGGCCACCTTCGCTTCACTCTTGCACTGTGAGTGGTGTTCCTGTGAGTTCAATCCTAGAACCAAGCCTATCTGTCAAGGGTCTCCTCTGGTCAGTCTGCAGAATGAGTGAATAAATGAGTGGATAGATGAGTGAATGAATGAATACGTGAATGAATGAGTGAATGAATGAATGAATGTGTGAATGAATGTGTGAATGAATGAGTGAATGAATGCATGAATGAATGAATGAATGAATGAATGAATGAGGAGGCCCACGGAGGAGATTCTCTTTGGTTTTACTGTTCCTCCAGCACCATGTGTACTGCATTGGCAGCCCCTTGCTAGATACATGCTTTCTCTGTGCATCCACTTAGACACCTCCGCCTCCCTTCAGCCTTAGGAACAACCAGGTAACAAGCACAGCCCAGAGCATCTCTTGAGGACCACATCTCTGGAAACCAGAAGGAAAACTCATCTCTTAACAGACGCCCCTTAGGGAAGCAGCTCCACTCCATAACAAAGGTTACTTCATTTCATACACGTATAGAAAAGTATGAATTCAACGGGAACTGTCTATTTTACCTAGTGTTAGGGCTTACCATGCAGAGCAGGTCCACGCATGTGCATCAACCTCTCCAGCCCTGATCTCTCACCTCACTTCTCACAGCCTTTCCCTGATTGTTACTGCTAGATTTTGAGAGCTGACCTTTGAAAGACACAAGTTATTATTCCAAGAAACCTACTTTTCTTGGTTGAACTCTTAAAAATTAAAAAAAAAAGATTTATTTATTTTTGTTCTCTGTGCATGAGTGTTCTGCCTGCATATACCACTGTGCACCACCTCAATGCTGGGGCATCAACCAGATTCCTTGGAACTGGGGTTACAGACAGCTGTGGGCCAATAAGTGGGTGCTGGCAACTGAATCTGGGTCCTGGGGATGAGTAGCCAATGCTCTTAATCACTGAGCCATTTCTCCAGCCTCCTTCAGTTAAACTTCATCTGGAAAATCTTTATAACAAATATAGAGAAAACTGACTGCAAATTACTAAAAACAAAGATTTCAACCTCCATCCTAAACTCTCTTAGTTTATAAATGTTTTGAGTGAGAATTCTCTGGGCAAACTCCCTAATCTCAAAGACCACTGAGACCTCACAGCGAGGGCCCACATTACCTGGCCCAGGCTCGTGCCCTCCTCTGGTTCTCTGTACAGGCGCTTCTACATAGATTATTATTTCCCTAGACATTCTCAGACTCCACTGCATCTTCTCCAACACACAGCACATTCCTAAGTCCCCTCAGCCCTCACACACCAGAGTCCAGTCATTGGCATGAAACAGAAATCTACCCAACATGAAGTCCAGGAGCCGGATAGGGCTAGGACAAAGGGACTGGGTCATGAAGTCTTAGTAAGACAGTGATGTGTGCATTGTTCTTGGCTTTAATTTGAATTATTGTAACAAATTGGGAGACTGTCCTGTTATAGCTAAGGATTTGTTACAGGATGGAGAAACGTGATTTCTTAGGCGACACTGATGGGTGCAAACAAGGGCAAACCTCACCCCACCCTGATGAAGCAAGTGGAATCTCCACCAACAAAGTTCATGACTCAGACAGCCCACACCAATGACATCGCATAGCTAAGAAGACAGCAGGGGCCACTCTTTCCAAACCTCTGGCTTCCTCCCAATACAACTTATGCTATATATTTAACAAAAGACTTGGTAAACAATATGGTCAGATGCTACCCTACCATTTTAGATCTTACAAAATATAAGAATAAAGATATGCATACTACTGTCTTTTACATAGAAAACCTACACCCAAACTCAATAGAAAACTATTTAGGAACAATGGGGAAACTCCCTGTACATATTCCCCTGGTAAACAAGGTGGGCCCGTCACTACACTCAATAGCAGGGCTGCGAACAAGCTACAGGGACAAGCGTGTGGTAGGGGCTCCCAGCTGTGGTGGAAAAGAACTGGTCTTGGATCCACCTCTGGGTGCCACATCAGGCACTTCCTTAACACCCAATCTAAGGGCCATGGAGAACCAACACAGAACGATAAACTCAGTAGTGATGATTTCCTATCTGTACTAACAAAGTAAAAATTATATGGCTGAATGTACTGTATGCTAAAGAAGGGCAAGCCATGGTCCTCACCTCAGATGCAGGCCCAGTTGGCTCTCTGGTGTTCCTCAGATCTCTAGGAGGGGCTACATCCACCTGGCCTAAGCCCCACCCCCACAGTATTCAGTGTCTCACAGTGCATGGTGAACAGGACCAGGGCTTCCCAAGGCCCAGCACACTCAGAAGCTGCTGGGAAACAGGGAGGAGAGACCAGCAAGGACAGGAAGAGGAGCCAGAAATGTTACAGAAGCAAAATCACAAACAGGCACAATACAAAGTAGCTATTGTGACTCCAACTGGTTGAAAATTCCTCTTTATGTTTTCAAGCCTGGTTAAGGGCCACACAAGGTAGTTCTTCTAGATGGCGTTGGTTTGTGGAGACAGGGTCTCTCTACATGTCCCTGCTGGTCTGGAGCTCACAATGTAGACCAGATTAGCCTCAAACGCACAGAGATCTATCTGTCTCTGCCTCTAAGGTTCTGGGATTAAAGGTGTGCCACCCCCTTATAGTTAGTCTTTTTCCTTTATAGGAGCACTATAAAGCACTATTTTGTTTTTCTTTTGTTTGATTAAAAGTATATTATTCAAGTTGATCACTTTTTTTTTGCTCAAATCTGAAATAACTGTCAGCATCTTCTAAAAATTCAAGTCTGCCATTAAAATTACATTTTTGGAAATATTTCAGAGCACAACACACACACACACACACACACACACACACACACACACACACACATACACACATACACACACACACACAAAACCAAGCAACCACTGGAAATCGAGCAAGGCGGCTCAGTGAGTGAAGCAGGTGCTGCTAAGCCTGGAACTCTGAGTCTGATCCCCAGGATTCGCATGGTCAAAGAAGAGAATCAATTCCCCCAACCTCCACATGTATGCTATAGCATGTACAGTCCAATAGAAATAATTGTAATTTAAAAACAAACTCCAAAAACAAAACAGCCATCATAGAGAAGTGACCTCATTTTAGGCAGTTCAAAACCATCTGAGAGAAAGACCTGAACCAGCTCCCGGGAGGTAAGCTTTTCGGACGATTTGTGTCAATATGCATATTTTTACAAATTTGTGTATGTATATACCAATGCAAAGATACAGTACTTTTGAAATTAGTACTCAGTTTTCTTTTCAAAAGAAAAGCAGAGAGGCCTCTAGCATCACAAATACAAGAACAACCAGGAATCAGTTTTGTCAGTGGTAAACACAGACCATGCTGGGACTGGACAGTGGTGAGTGGTGCCACCATGATGCTTTCGAGGAACTGGTGATAAGGAAGGGGAAGACACAGAATACAGAACAAACACATCCTCATGGTTTAGAAAAACAGCAAGACTTGATAAAAATAACTCAGAAAGCAAATGAGAGAAAGACAGCCAAGAAATAACACAAAGGACAGAGGCAGAGCCCAGGAGAGTTGGAGCTCATCACAGAGATCAGGTGAACACAAACAGGTAAACAAAGCAGGACAGATAAAGGCCTCGCCTGGGAAGAACAGCACATAACCTACGCTGACGGGCACCATACAAAGTAGCCATTTCTCCAGGTTACTGTCCTTTCTCTATGATGCCTTTGACAAGCACCCCCTTTCGTTGGAGTGTATGTTCTAGGTCATTCTGGGATAATCCACGCAGACTTACAGACCAGAAGCCCACTGCCTTACAGACTTACCTTGGCGGTTATCTGAAACTCCTCGTGTTCTTTCAACAGCTCCTGCGTGTGCTGGATGCTGGACCCTGTTGAGGTGTGTGTGGAAAGGTAGAACTCCCCATTGTCATGGATCCACTCTAATGCCTGGAGGAGAACAACGCAACATGTTCACGGGCTAAATTATTCAAGGAAAGCAGACATTTCTGCACGCCCTGCTCATGTAAGCCTCGGTCTGCACGAATCAACGAGTAGCCCCCTCAGGCAGACACATTTCTAAAAGAAGCATCATGGCGGGAGGGAAAAGAATCCTGTCACTGATGTAGCGACGATCAATGGTTCAAGGGTTTCTTATGACAGTGAACCTACAGGTCTAACAACAGCACAGTTGAAGATCTCCTATCCAGCATATCTTTTCAGGACCAAAGAGGTGGGCAAAGGATGGTCTGAAACCGAGATGCCGAAGGTCTGGATACACAGGGAACCAAAGCTTTCTAGGCATGGGTGTTTCCGGGGAAAGCAGAAGTAGGTTGCGCCTTTCCAGGCCTCTGGTTTCCTTCCCAGACTACTATGTTCACCTGGTACACCCAGATTGATGTGTAGTTCACCTAGGTTTTGGAGGAGGGGTGTCTATACTGTGCATAAGATCGCCACTGGGCAGATGCCAGAAGACTTCACCTTTCTTGCCTAGTGACAACGCCTGAAGAGAGGCGCCCAGAAGGTTCAGGTGCCAAGGACTAAAATGAAATCAGACTCATTTAAATGCATGCTTCCACATAGGCTGTGGGAAGGGAAATCAGCATTTAAAAAGCATGGGCATGTTTGTGTGCCCAAGAATGTTTAAGCCACCCATTCTAACTACTTGATGTTGGAATACCCATTTTGTTGTCTCTTTAAGATACATGATTGCATCTGTGGCAGTGTGCGTGCGTGTGTGTGCGTGTGAAGGTCAGAGGTTAATGTAGTCATCACTAAGGAGTCATCCATCCTTTCTTTTTGGAGACAGTCCTCTCAGGCGTCAAACTAATCAAGTAGGCTATGCTGCGGGCAACTAAGCCTTAGACATCTGCCTGTCTCTGCTTCTCTAAGTGATGTGATTTTAAGTGCATACTACCATAGCTGTTTGGTAGTGGTTCTGGGGTTCAAATTTAGTTCCAAGAACTCTACTTCCTAAGGTATCACATCTTGCCAATCCCCCCCCAGTCCCATTTGTGAACATTTTCATAGCAAAAAAAAAGAAAAAAAAGAAAAAAAAAGAAAAAGAAAAAAAAAAGGAAGTCTTAAGTCCCAGGCACTTCAGCTACCAGCTGCACATTTACCTTCCTCGTGCTCACAGACGGTCACACCATCTCTGAAACAATGTTTACGCTGGTATAAGTGAAGGTCACATCAATCCATGAATTCAGAATCCACTGAAAAGCCCTCAAGCATATACTATGAATACTGTGGAGGCAGATGCCTTCACGAGTAAAAGCAGCCTGAAGTCCAGGCTGTAGACAGGTTTCATGGGAAACCAGGGAACCAGAAGGCTGCCCCCTTCCTTGCAGACTGCAAAGGAAGACAGATGAACAAGCAAGTCACAGGCTACAGCAGAGAAGGGAGGAGGAGGGCCCTGGTCAGAGGGAGGCCAGGAGAGGTGGAAGGTGAGCCGTGTGATGGGGCCGGCTCAGCCTGCCACCAGGAAAGAAGGCAGAAGAGGCTGGAGCAGAGGCTACGGAAGGCCTGTGAGCTCACAGTGGCCACAAGCAGAGGTAGGAGTCCTTTGCAGAAGCAAATGAGGCTACTGCATAGAAAGGGGCTGGAATGGTGCTGAGTAGAAATGGCAGAGGGTCTGCTGGATGAAGGGAGAGGGCAGAGAGGGGCACAGGAGGTCAGCCTCCCTACACTAAAGAAGACAAAGGTGGGATGCACAGACAGCAAAGGAGAGGCAGGAATCAGACACACCTCGTCACTCCGAGTACGGTGAGAGTAGTCAGGACACAGGGAGTCAGGAATGCAGTTTTGCTTCTGTTGAGGCCAGAGTGGAGAGTCGATGAGGAGGGACCCAAAATTTATACATCCGGGTATCAAAAATAGAGGTCAGGGCTGGGAAACATCCAGGGGGAGATAAGAGGAGAGGAAGAAGTACAGAGAACAGTGTGCACTCAGTCCTGAGCGGCAGCATTCAGGGTTGGAGATAAGAGAGGGAGGCACTGGAACCAGGAAGGGCCAGGGAATGGCAAGTCCAGACGCCGTGCCACAGAGACTCCATCACCTCTCTGTACTGCCATTAGGAACACTGGCATCCACTTAGTAATTTTAGTATGCCACACTGAAAACGGCTAACTCTGAGAGACCAAGAGCGGCTGTGAGCGCTGATGTCCGCTCTTGGACTGCATGTGGAGCAGGGCTCACTCAGGGGGACAGCAGGCCTGACGGGACCCACCAGCAATGCCAGGAAAAGGATTCACAGCTGCGCCTCGCTGGAGCTGAAGCCTTGTCTTTAAACTGAGAGATAAGCCATGTGACAGGCTGCGTAACACTGCCTAGCTAGAAACCACAGCCGCCTCCATCACGATGAAACATGGTGGAACATCTTTAGAAGCACACAAGGAAAGTGGAATGGAATGTTATGACTGCAGGATCTGATCTCAGACGAGAGAGAGAGAGAGAGAGAGAGAGAGAGAGAGAGAGAGAGAGAGACCATCAGAGCACCAGACTTGGTGACCAGGAGCTCCAGTCCGTATGAAGACGTAGCTTAGCAGTTGAGGACATGGCTCTCCTCGTCAGACTAACATAGCAACTCAGAACAAAACCTGTACTGTACCTGAGAGACCTATGCTGAATTCTAATTTCTCTTTGGCTAACAAAACCTGTCTGTGTCAGGAGTGTGGTGGTGTGTGTTAGGTTCAAGAAACTTCCCACACTGGAGTCCCAGACAGGATGGAGGTCAGCTCTGACTGATCACAATGAGCAGCCCTGGGTGGCTCTGAGTACATCTACAGACACAGAACACCCAGCCCAAACCTTGTCACCCTCAGGTTTTGGGGGAATGTAATTAGTTTGTACCATTTCTCTGCTGTCCCTCCCGATCATCTCAGAAGGAAAATACACACATTCTTGTGGTAACACTGAAGCCAAAGAGAACTGAAGTGAATTTCAACACTCAAGACATAAGTGAACAGATTTTACTTTAAGATGATCTCCATGACTGACAGTTTCCTCAGAAGTCTCTATCCACCAATGCCTTCAGAAGAGGAAAACGGAGCCCACCCATCCCGTCTCTGCCAAACTCAAGAAGCCTTTTAAGCATGCTGGATTATTAGAAATCCTGTCACATTTCTTACCTGGATTTAGATCAATCTATCTGAAAATTAAAGCTTTTTTCTTCCATAAAAGAATATAACAATATGAGAATGAAAACACCTTCTGCATTTTCGTAAGAACTTAGCCAGGACTTGACCAAGCTTTTTAAGTGGTAACTGTATCGGTGACTTGCAGTTGGCAGCTTTAAGTGTGAGGAAAAGGCAGCTTAGAAAAACCAAATGGCACACTTGCACAGTGTGAACCATACAGGGCTTAGAGGGTTATTTTTTATAATAAACTTAATTAAGAGACACAATTGTTCCTGCCATAAGGATGCAGTGTTAGAGATGGCTTTTAAAATAAAGACCTGCCAGTCTGGCAAAGAAGGTGTAAGCATGGGTGGAGGGCTTGGGGAAGCATGGGCACACTGACCTGCTTGGCACTCCTCTCGAAGACCACGTACTGCTGGCACTGGTCCAGCCGCCTTTTCCTCATGGTCCAATAATGCAATACCCTGTTTTCCCGCTGGAAGAGTTCATTCAAGATATCTGACGGGAAAAAGGAAAAGAGGTCAGTACTTGCTCTCCATTAACATGCCTGCAAAACTCAGCTTGTTTTCCTTTAGATATTTATGCTCACGACACAGAAAGACAGACTGTGTTAAGAAATGATGGCGTCCTGTCTAAGGTCTCAGTCAGCTTTGTACTCTCACCATTAAATCTGAACAGAATGTGGAACAGGTGCAAGATTATTATTATTTTGTATTTACCGCTGAATGTGTTGTTGTCATTTTTATTTTGTTTGTTTACTTATACGTTTTAAACATAAAGCTTTAGGAAGGAATGGAGGGAACCAGAGAAGCAGAGGACCTTGGAGCCATGAAGGCAAAAATGTTTAATTATATAAAAACTAAAACTGATTAAAAAAAAAAAAAAAAAAAAAAAAAAACACCGATAGCTACTGTCAAAGCACTGGCACATAAAAAAACCAAGAAAAACTTTTGGAAACATGTAAGTCACAGAACGAATTTCCTAAAACAGATATCCCAGACTGGCCTGAAACTCCACAGAGAGCTGGGATGACCTGAAACCTCTGACCCTGAGTGCTGGAATCACCAGCATGCTTGGCTCATGTGGTGCTGAGCACTGCCCCCAATGCTTCCTGGATGCTAGGCAAGCAGGCTATGAACTGCTCTCCATCCCCACGGTTCACTTGCTGGTTTTGTTTGTTTGTTTGTTTGTTTGGGGGGGATGTTTTTGACTTTTGTTTATTTGGTGGTAAGAACGGAAAACAAAGCCTTATGGTAAAACATACCATCTACCACTGAGTTATACCCTTAGTCCTGAAGTAATGTAATTTCAGACACTAAACATTGGACAGAAAACATGAACACATGCTTAACCCCACACAAAAAAAACAAGAGCACCGTTCACTGTTCACTGTTTTATTGGCAGACTGACATCATCCATGCTTGGAGAGAGAGGGGCCTGTGAGCTCCTCAGTGACCATGTTAAAGGAGAGAATAACTGTCCCTTTCCCAGAGCTAACAGTAGCCAAGAGCTAGAGAGAGAAGGAGCAGGGCCCTGTGGGCTTTGTTTCCAGTTACTGAAAGCACAGGAATATATTCAATTTTTTAAAAATAATTTAGAAATTTTAAGTCCACCGAAGCATTAAGCTCCTATTTTAAACAAGCCCTGCATGTGGGGGCAGCGCTGCATGTGGGGGCTATTCATGCGAGAGAAGTTTCTCTGCTCTCGGTTCAGGCTCTGACTGAACAGTAGTAACCTTTCCTAAGCACGGGGTTAACAGCCCTGATGATTCGGGGGTGGCTCCAGGTCCTGAGAGATGCTGAGACTCTGAGGTCTGACTTCCTGGCTCCATCCTGTGGGATTACACTGGCATCCTCCCAGTAAGACATACATGGATGTAGCTCTTTGTTGTCAGTCTAAGAGGTGCTTAAACTGTTTGCCACCAAGTAGAGTGCAAGAGAAACAAAGTATTTCCAGCAGCCCACAGCCTCCTTTAGTTTAAGACAAGGGTCAATGTTACAATTTTTGCCTACAAAGCTCAGTCTCAGCTGCCTGAAATTGGTTGAGGTGACTCCATAGCCTGCACACCTCCTTCTTCATTTAACCTCCTAAAAACACCAACCCTATTATGTACTCCTTGGTATAAATTTCCCTAGACCTACCTTTTTCTATGCATTTACAAGTAAATAAATTAAAACTACTATACTATATTCAAGTTATATAAAACAGGGTAACAGTTTGTTTTTATTAATTACCCATGTCTTAAGTAAACAATACTGAGTATACTTTATATACTGATACATGATTTATAACTTAAATTTTAAAACTACTTTGCATATAAGAAAGTGTAGCTTTCATTCTTGATCATAAATTCACTCACATATAATAACAAGCAAGGCCAGGAACTATCACCCTGAACGCCATGTTTTCTGTTTGATACTCCACTAACTCCATCCATGTATTACCGTCCCACGTATTTTTTCGTAGTTTGTTACTGAGCTGACAACTAGTGAGGCCAACATTGGCTCAAGCTGGGTGCTTAGGACAAAGCTGCGGGAAGCACAGGGGTTGCAGACTCACTTTTTACTTGCTGTTCTGGAGCTTTGATGTGCGTCACCATGCCTGGCATGCTCACGCTGTTCCTGTGTAGGTATTTTAGGAAGACGTCCGCGTTCCTCCTGGCCAGTGTGCATGCCTAAGAAACAACAGAAGACGATGCATCAGTGATGTGATTACCTTATGCAGTGATGAATTTTGAGTATATGGAGATGCCGTATCATATGGCTATCTCACAAGTCTTTACCTAACAGCCATCTGGTCCATCTGGATTACAAGAAGCAGAGATTAAGTTTTATTCAAAACTTAAAATTAAAACAAACAAACAAACAAACAAACAAAGTAATTGTCTTTTGGACTCCTGGATCATGCAAGGTCAGATCACATTACAGATCCTCAGTGGACAGGCTTTACGGCAGGACACTGGGGGCAGCCACTGACCAAAGAAGATGTGGGGGTCCTTTCTCAGCCAAGCCTGGAGGTGACTGTATCCTTAGTCACACTGAGTTCAATCTAGTTGGAAGGTGGAAGCACACAGCCTGGCTATACTGGGCCTGGACTTCTGTCAAGTTTGCCAGACAGTAGCAAACATTTCCAGGCTGGAGAATGATCTACCTTGTAGATGAGACTGTCATAAACACTTTATATAAAGGAACCAGACTCATCCCCCCCATTCCTAGTGTCAAAGCCTCAGGTTCTGGGAGGTTGGCTGTTTTGCATTATTGGGGTAGCAGGTGACGTAACAGCTGGTATACTAGGCAAGCCATAAGTGATGTTATCAATGGATAGTAGACCCTCAGTGTGAGGACTGATGAGCAGGAAAACCCAGATGCATAGGTCCCTTCTACAAACTTACTTGAATGGCTTTTCCTTTGTAATTTTAGTTGAATCTCTTTCATAATTATATTAACTAAGTGGTATTCAATTCCTACTATGTGGATTCTGGAGCAAGAGACCAGATCTCCAAACTTAAGCACCTAATGGTAGTTTGCATTAGGAAGCCAATGACAAAGGCCTGTTGGGAGTAGTCTCCAAAGCTTTACTGAACACAATTAGGGTCTGGGAGCTACAATGATTGTCCCATCCCAACTTGCTTAACAACAACCTCTCTACAAGGTCCCTAATAAAGACTCACAAGTCAGTTTTCCAGACGAAACAGTAGTTCTGTCAATAGACAGCCTTTAGACACAAAACAGGTCATTCCAGACCACAGGAAATGGTGAGTGGGGGTGGGGGTCAGAATGCTGAAGCAGGGAGAGAAACTAAATTGTGTGAAGTGACGTTTCTGATGGGCTGAGCTGCTGGTCGTGACACTCAGAACCTAAAAGTACAGTGTGCAGGCAAGTGTGTATCCAGTGTTTCCGAACGTTTAACCACCCTAAAAAATTAACTGTTGCAATGCACAATTATGACTTATGTGTGAGCCAACAGCACACACATAAAAACACGACAAAGCACTCCTCAAAGTCTGCACTTACCCTCTCAGAGACAAAACACTGAGCCTGTCTGCATGGGGCTAACTTGCTCACAGGTTGCTCCCTGAGCAGGTGCTGTCCCTTAGCCACAGGTGCTAGGGTGCTGGGTGTTTCTGTATCTTTTGAGACCCAGTCTATAGGCTAAAGAGGCTGAATCTCCAATCACGAGTTAATCAGGCTATAGTATTAGTGCTTCCCCAAATCAACCAGGTAATTGCTTTCTGTCTGCAGATTTCATGGGACTTCCAGGTAGCAGTAAGTTTGCCTCAGAGAAATCTCATCATTATAATAGTACTGTTGTTCCACAACATTGTCTAACTTCCAGTCAATACTTCCAGTCATAAACTTGTAGTTCATTCTCGGTGAAACTAGTAGACAGTTTAAGTAGGATCAGCCAGTCCTTGATGTTATCACCCCATCAATTTCCACACAAGGAAAGAGTCAGGGCCATGTATGCGGCCTCTCTCAAAGTACAGACTACACATCTATGTATGCGCCAGCAACCTACAACAATCACGTCTTAATCAGTCAGAAGACCCTGTGGTCCTCAGCAGCCAATCAATGCGGCATCAAAATCCAACAGAACCAGCACTATACCTTCAGGAAGGCTTCCTTTTGTTCGAGGTGCTTGCTAATCATTGGGGTGACGTGGTCAGTCTCAGAATTGGGGCCCAGCTTGTCGGCTCCACCACACCAGTCCTCTTCTCTCTTGTACTCCTGCTCCAGGCTTTCCAGAACACTGCAGACCTGAGGGAATGAAGTTCCAGGCTCAGAAATCACCCCACATCTGCCATCTCCCCTGCACAGCTGGGAGCAGTGTCATCTGTGCTCTAGGGAACGCGAAGGTGGAAGAGAGACCAAAACCACCCGAGGCTGCCTAGGCTTCGCCTGGCTCAAGACAGAGCGGGATTTCAAGGTAGGAATGAAGCCAGGGCTGCACTCCCATTGCCCAGTGTTTTTCATAATAGAGGGAAGAAAACTGTCTTCTCGGCTACTTGTCAGCATGCTACTCTTTGATAGGTAAGGTAGCACGGGCAACTTTAGAGGATGTCTTTCCTAACGTGGACCTGAGAGGGTCACTCCTGATGGCTATGCCAATGGTGGTAGAGCTGTCCCTAAAGCCAGTCACTAGAAGCCCAGAGACAGGCCCTCTCTCCCAACCTGCTCTGAAGTCTTGTAGAAGGCGACAGAGGCGTTGACAAGCTTGAGGCGGTCTTCCATCTTGAGCATGAGCTGCTGCCAGTGCGAGGCGACCTTCTCTGCACAGTCACGGATCATGTCCATGTCGTAGTGGTTGGCCTGCAGCATGGCCTCTGCCTTCTGCTGGACCTGCAGTGCACTCTGGTGCGTTTTCTAGACCCGGGGAAGATGGGAAAGCTCATTCAGCAGTTTCACACACTCATGGCAGGAACTGGGCTGCTCTCCTTGGCTAACAGAATCAACTCGAGCTACTCCTCGCTAGAAGGCTTTGCAAACATGATGGGTGCTTCAGTAAAGCAGTTCACCCCAGCCAGGCTGGTGTCTAACTTATCTAATGAAGGGTGAAAACCACTAAGACTTCCCAGAAGGGCACTGCGCTGTGGGGTTTCCAGTTGAGAAGCAACAGGAACGACTCTTAGCAGTAGATATTTTACAGCTCTGTTGAAGCGTGCCAAGTTTATTATCCCTCCTGGCTTCCTTACGATAGCCACTGCAGGCGAAACAACAAGTGTGGAAAAAATGGGGTCACAGCGAATGCTTTTGATTTCCATTTTCAACTGAAGCTCTGGACTCCAGTGAAAAGTGTTTGAAGAACTAGTGATTTTTCTTTTAAAGAAAAGAAAATAAATAAATAGAGCAAAGACTGAGAATGTTCTGTGCCACACACAAAGCAAAGCACATGGCACGCTCTGATGCCAGGGGCTCCCCAGGAAAGATGGAGAACACAAGGTACTGCTAAGAGCAGCACCAGAGCCTCAGAGAGAAGAAAACCCTGCATTTCAGCTGATACTGTGCAAATGATCCCTTAGACACTGACCACTGACCATGGGACAGATTCCCAAATGGCTGACACTTGAGCTTGATTACCAATAACCTCTGGGCATAGCAGCTGTTCAGGTCTGCCACACTTCCTGGGGTTAGAGCCTCAGGAAGAGGCCACCTAGGCTGGAAAGCTGACAATACACTGACCTCGGGAGTAAATTAGTCCTGACTTCCGTGGCTTTTTCTTCAGCTAACACCTTGGTTTCTATTATCAAAACCTGCCTATCCTTTGAGGTCACCCATCACCACCATTACCCACACCCCAAGAAACTGACTCTAAAGCACCTACGGCATCACTAACGGAGAGGGTGTGTGCTGCCTGGAGCAGCCGAGGCTTTTGGCCACTGTCTGGTGCAGTCCTGACCCTCAGCCTCTCAAAGTGAATCCTGTCGCCTCTAAGCACGTAGCATGAAGAGTGTAGTCACGAGCATCATTTGTGCCTGTTCCGGGTGAGTCCCTTCCCACGCCAACACTCCGCTGGACATTAAAACCCCTCACTCAGCTCAGGGTGCGATCTGCCCTCCCTGACTTAAGACACTTCTTTCTAATCAGAGGCCACGCATCCTGCTAGGTTCTTTTCATGGGACAGAAGGGGGCTCTGACCACTGGGACGCTTGCTACAAGGCGGTCCTCAGTCCTCTACAGTTGTGGGCTGTCTGTTTTTCCTAGTCGATTGCACACTGATGAACACTGTCATTCTCTCACGCTCAGCCTGCGGCTGGCTCCAGCAGGAGCCCTGACATCAATGGTTAGCAGTCTGCTCTCCACGCCACATGGTCCACCCACAGACAGTGCCTTACCTCGATCGCATGCTGGAACTGCTCGTGTTCTCTCTGCAGCTGCTCAGCCTCCTGCAGCGAGCTGGCGGTAATGAGCCCAGCATTTAGCATGGACTCTCCATTTCGGATCCAGCCCAGCACCTGAAACAGGACAGAGGGCAAGTCTATACAGCGGTCGGTCCTTCCAGTGCACCTTGCAGAACACCTGGGATGGGGGTGGGGCTGCAAAGTGGTCTACAGTGGTTCTCAACCCGTGGGCCATGACCCCTTTGGGGTCAAATGACCCTTTCACATGGGGTAAACTTAACTACCGGGGGAAAAGCACATATTTACATTATGATCCATGATAGTAACAAAACTAGCAATGGAAATAATTTTATGGTTGGGCATCACCACAACATGGGGAACTGTATTAAAGGGTTGCAGAAGTAGGAAGGTTGAGCGGTCTGGTCTAGAGGTCCTGGTTAGGGAGGCAGCCCTGACTCCCTTCTGATCCTACCGACACAGCCTGCAATCCTGCAGGGCTCTCACCACAGATATGGCCTCAAAGGCATTGCAGGTCTGTTTTTCAGAAGACAGTGGAAGCAGTGGGCTATGAGAACACAGACCAAAACTGCTCAGGCTCCATGTTACAAAGCAAACTTCTCACTGAATGAGTTCTCTGACACTCGGGGGAAGTCCTGCTACTTCCTGTTCAGACTCTCACCTAACCTATAGTAAAACTGGCTACTTGCTTAGAGAGAGCGGCTCGTTTGCTCCACTGACTTTCCGTGGACCATCAGTGTTAAAGGACACCATAGCATAGGGTGAAATAGGTTGCACCACAATGTGCAGGGGCCATACCATGAGACTCAAGTTCACACACTACAGGGGTGTAGGCAAGCCCGTAGGACACTCTTAATTAATGATCGATGGGGAAGGTCCAGCCCCTTGTGGGTGGGGCCACTGCTGGGAAGGTAGCCCTGGGTTCCATAAGAAAGCAGGCTGAGTAAGCCATGGGAGCAAGCCAGTGAGCAGCACCCTCCACGGCCTCTCATGAGCTCCTGCCTGCATGTTCCTGTACCGTTGAGCTCCTGCCCTCACTGCTTTTGATGAGCTGTTCTATGGCACTGTGAGTGAGATAAACCCTTTCTTCCTCAAGTTACTTTTGGTCATGGTGTTTCTTCACAGCAATGGTAACCCTAACTAAGACACTACCCACGTTGTCAGCCTGGTGTATCAGGGCCCTGGGATGGGTAAACACCACTGCCGAATCATTACAGGGGTAGAGCAGCTTCTGAAAGCCGTCCTTATGGTCTAAGCAAAGACAGTTTGTAAGGCGCATAGCTACATCAGTCCTTAAATAAGTGGTTTTTCTTGAGGCAAGAAGAAACACTCACAGGTTACAACGCTGTGTCTCCTTTAAATGTACAATACTAGTGACACGAATGAAACACAAGAGAGTGGCAGGCTCCGCTGACACCTGTGGAGCCAGGAGCATGCGCTATGCTCTCCGTGAACATGACCTGTGGCTGAGGCACTTCCTTCGATGAGGCCAACGGGCTTTCTGTGCCATGGATAGAATACAACAGCCTTACTCCTCCACTCAGACCTTTCACCAGGGAATGCCCCTTTATCGCCACCATGGGATGCAGCGTGACATCTACATATGACCCTAGGGCATTTAATCCATTTCTGTTTTAGCTTTGTCTCAAATGTGGCATTCTATGTAGTATACAGCTAACTCAAGAAAAGCCCAAACTTGCAGTCTGTGGCTCTGTCCAGATTAATAAACGTTTAGGGGGAAAATCATGCAGTTCCTTAGCCTAGGAAGCAATGTGCTTTAAGTAAGGGACGGCCAAATAGGAAAAGAAACGTGCGGACAACACGCTCAAGAGCTGCGGCTGCTGAGCGGCCAGCTCTTCCGCTCCAGCTGGCCATCCAGGGAGGGGTGGGCTCCATTTTTACCATGGGATGCTGTCCAGGGGCAAGAACAACCTTATACAGCAGGACATGGTAAATTCTCCCTGAGGCGACCTGTCATCATTCCTCAGTGTCACGCACCTGCTTCACTTCCGCCTGCAGGTGGCGCAACTGCACACACTGCTCCAAGTGTTTCCGATGCTGCTCGGCTGCTAGGTCCAGCTCCTGCTGCTTTTCATGAAGAAACTCCAGGAGGTCCTGAACCCGAGTGGCCATGTCCACATCTCTGTCACAAAGCAGCTCCACACCTGTGAACAGTGGTGGGCGACCTGTGTTCAACTCACCCCGGTCAACTTCTCCTACCTGATGCACTACCCAGTGTGGCTTGTGAACACTTGCCCACAGAGGGCCACCTGCGCTAGCAGCCAAGTTCAGAGAGACTCAGGCCAGCATCGATGCTTCTATACATATATCCAGCACACCAGGGTGTGAAAGGGTGCACAGAGGACCCTCCAGGACTTAGTGACGGAGTAGCAGCTTTACAAATGAGCGAGTGGCTCAGCCTTCAGGAACTATTTAATTTACTCTGTGTAAAGCGGCTAATGCAAGCAGGATGTTGCCGGGTAAGTACTGGATATTACATTTACATACAGGGCTTACAGTGACATCTGCTGGACACTGAAACTAAATAAACACTTTCATGAGTTTTTATGTTTCACTCACAAATGCAACCAAGTTTTCCAAAGTTCTTATTAAACATTTCTATAAACAAATGATTTAAGGATAAGTTTCCTGAGCATAAAGTTAAGCCAGTGTGAAATAAAGTGAAGAGCGCTTCCTCTGAGAGAACCCACGTTGGCAGGTAATTGCTCATTATAGAAGCTGTGGCATTCAGAGTCACCCGAGTCCCGTGGTGACGCAGAGAGACCAGGGTCCTCACAGGTGAAGGCCTTTCTTACCCGAGGCCTGGACCTCGTTGACGTACTGCAGAAGATCCTGTCCTTGGTGGATGACGTCGAAAGTCAAGTTATTCATGGTCAGGGCTTTGTCTGCGTGGTGCTGCAGGCGTTGCTCGGCGACCGTCAGATCCTCTGTATCGAAGTCATTCATTTGCTGCGAAAGCTCGTCATTCCAAGACTCAAGGTCCGAGATGATCTGAGGGAGGAAAGCATCTATGCAAGAGCAGCACCTAAGCACAGGCGCCACATCTCACCGTGTGAGTCAGCGGCCAACCATCATGGGCCTGGCGAACCAACGTGGCAGAGGCCAGGAGGGGATCAACCAGCCATGATGATGCCAGCACTTGAACACACCTACAGACTTGGGGCAGCAGGACATGGCTCCTCATGAGTGGCACCATGAAGAACCACCTCTAGAACATTCCTGTATCAAACCAGAATCCGACCAAAGCAGGTTTTCCATCTGAGTTCTATGTTTACAGGAAGTACCAGAGAAAAAGAGTAACTAAGAGTCAAGGGAGAAAGCTTCTTTGACAAGTGAGCCATGACAGTCAGAAGTCATGGAATACACAGTTAGAGCACCGAGGAGGAAGAGATGAGCCTACACTAAGAGGCTGGCCACCAAATGCAGGCATTGACTCTATGTCCTAATAGAGGCAGCTGTGTAAACCTGAGCACACGCTACTAGGAGAGTACAGGTGAGGTGTTTGGTGCTCCGAGTGAGTGTGAGACATGGCCTTACGGTGCAGACACCATTAGGAGAGGAATGATGGACAAGCAAGGTCTCTGAAATACACTGGCACAACATTCAATGAAGGAAACCAGCAAAGAAACATGGTCTTGGTATTTCGGGGACTTCCACATAGACGCTTCACCGTGCTGCTCTCTGTTTTTGTATAGCTTTGAAGGCTCGCATAACCTGATTTTAAGTCACAAAGTCCAGAAGAAGACATCCTTGAGAAAGAACGCGCACTGTCTACTTCAGTGGGCTAGCCTTTCCACCTTCATTCACGTTCACATTCATGAACACGAACCGAGTTGGTATGGAAGTCTGAGCACGGGACAATGCTTGCAGAGTCTAGGGAGAAGACGGGGTTTCAGAACGCCTACAGGATGGATCTTCCCAATTTACTCTTTTGTTAATGGAATTTGCATGCAATGTGTATTAACATTTTTAATTGTACTTCTTCATAAAATCAATAATGAGAAATAATGTTAATGGATCAGATATATAAGCCATGGAGTAAATGAGAAAAAGAGATGATATTTTGGGGGATCTTGAAATCAGGCCTAGATCTAGCCTTGTGCATCCTTGTAAGTGCTCTGGCAAGGAGCCCCATCTGCAGCCCGGGAACATGATGTTTAGAAGGGAAAAATGACCACGCGTTCTCCCTTAATGTCTTCTCGTGGGAAGTTTCTTTCACACCTGTGTTTTCAGACCCCAGGGATGAGGAACATCGGGTGCGAGGGTGAATCGGATTAGCAGTGATGACACACACGGATGTTTGATGAGTGGACTCTACCTGCTTATCTTTACTATCCTGGACTTCGAAGACAGGGAAGGACATTTTCTTCCACACTAAAGGCTGTAAGTCTGCACAACTGACTGTCTGCGGCGGCTGCTGACCTACAGGCTTCCCTAATACGCCTGCTCTGTAGTTTCCATGCACGGAAAGAACATGTCTGTGTTTCCTGATCAGGTTTTAAGATTAATTTACAACTAAGTAGCATAAAGACAAACAAAATAAAAACCTTTTTCAACTACGAAAAGGTTCTGGGGGAGAATCTTCAACTAATCTCCTGCTTGCTCTGTCTTGTATCTAAAAATATTCAACAGGCACCTAAGTTTCAGAACAGTGCATCACTTGAAACCTGAAGAAAACGGACTTGTTCTGTTTATAGTTGCCGTGAGCCCCAGGCAGGCCCAGGCCAGTGGGTCTCCACTGTGAAGACTTGTCATCTGTGTGTCTCCACAGGGACCTGAAGGTCAAGTCTTGGAGAGCACTGGAGCAGGCTGACAGCCTCTGCAAGCATGGGGGGACTGACACACTTCTTGTTAACTGAGGATAACAATAAGAAGCGTAGAGAAAAGTTTCTTTTGTGGAAAACAGAGCTGGAGCTTGGACAAGCAGCCAGCTGGAAGCGCGTGCTGGATGGAGGACTCAGCCCTCTCCATAGCCGCCATGCAAGGCGAGGCTGACGGGCAGGCCAGGAGCTGCTCACACAGGGTCTTCCTAGAGCTAAGAGGACCAAGGGCAGTCTGTGTGGGCCCTTGCCTCCTCTGTACCAATTCCCAAGCCTCTGGTGGCACCTCGGGGCCTAGCCAGTCTGCGTACTCAACAGGCACTGCGGATGAACTCAAAACCAGGGGAGGCAGTGAGCGAATCCCACGATAGTGCACTGGAAGATCCCTGCAGACACAGGATAGACCTGAGCAGTCCAGAGGTGTGGAGTGAGACAGAACCACCCCCCCCAGAGTACAGGCTAGACCAGAATGGTCCAAAGGTGCTGAGTGAGACAGACCCCTGCAATCACAGGCTAGACCTGAGTGGTCCAGAGGTGCTCGATGAGACAGACTCATACAGTCACAGGCTAGACCTTGGCAGTCCAGGGGTCCCGAGTGAAGACTCATGTGCTAATCCTGACTGCCAGGAACCAGGGCATGGGCCTGAGGCAGCTATGAAGTTTTTATGAAGTTCTTCTGACAGTTCACTCTCATTTATTCAGACTTACTCTGCTCCATGACATCAAGCTTTAGGAAAGATCTTTCTCTGCAGAGCATGGAGCCACCCCCTTTTTGCTGAATAAAGATAAAAGAAGTGTGTGTGTCTTTCTTCTCTCTATACATCCAATATAAAAGTACGCTTTTGGTAGAAATGATAGAAAATCCAGAGGGCGCTATCGTGGGAGTTGATTTCTATTCCTTAAAATACAAGAGCTACGATCAGTCCCTTTATTCAGAGAGAAAACGAAGGGACTTGTGAGGGGAGGAAGAGGCTCCCACCTTCACAGGCTGCTCTCTCTCCTTCTGCAAGAGGCGAGTGCAGTGTCACCTGCACTGTTCAAGCAGGACTGACTGATCTGCCTGTGGGGAGGGCAACGGCTGACTCCCTGTCAGGGAGGCCTGTTCTTCGTCTCTGCATCTTGGCTCCAGCCTGTCTGTCTTGCCACCTGCCACTTCCTTTGGCCCAGGAGCTTCCCCTGCCCCTGGTGCTCCACGCCCTCTCCTCCTGCTGCCCGAATTGTCCTCCTGCTCTTCTCCCTGCACCATCCCCCTAGTCTCCCACACAGACTGCAGAGCTGACCATTGGGCCTTCTCAATGGCCACGGAAAAGTCAGTGCTTCTGGGGCCTTCCTCCTGTCTCTACCCCTCTCCTTGCTTGGTAGAGGCTCAGGAGTGGAGGGCACAGGACAGAAACCAGGGCAGGGCCCCAAGGCAGGGGCTGGCCACTTACATCAATGGCGTCCCGCTCGAAGATGCGGAGCTGCAGGAAGAGCTCCAGCTTGATCTTGCGTTCCTGGAAGAGCTCCTCCATCTGGGACTGAGCCTCGTCCAGCTGCTGCAGCACCGTCTCGATGTGGTTGATGGAGCTGTTGTGCGGGGTCTTGTTACTGGAGATGGCAGAGTCCCTGTGCGGGTGGAGAAGGAGACGGGACCTCGATGAGACAAACAGGAATTGAATGAGAAAGTCTCACATTGTTAGACCCCAGATCCGGCAACGCAAATCTTCAGGGGAAGAAGGCCGGCAGGAAGCTGGACTTTGTCTCAGAAAAGGGAAGACGCTGTCCTCTAGCAAAACACCCCCAGCCCCCTCCTCTGGGCAGCCTGTTCCCAGCAAGCCTGAGGCTGCAGTCACTGCTGTGCTCTCCATGGCTCTCTCACAGAGGTCAACTACCACAGAAAACCACATTGGAGAGCCTTAAGTAGAGAGAAGAGCTGGTACCCAGTCACTGCAGCGGTGGTCCTCCTCCCGAGAAGTTAACTTCTAACGCAATCAGTGAAACCCTTACTAAGTATCGTGTCCCTCTCTTGGCGAAGGGACATCACATAAGGCTATTGAGCCAGTGACTCTTCTTCAGCTGTCCCGAGTGATGTATGAGTCCGGAGCAGGGGGCTGACCTTAAGTGTCACCCATGACTCAATAAAAGGAACTTTCAAAATCTGCCTCCAAAGGAAACAAAGGCAAGCTGGCCCTGCCTCCTGCCCAGAGGAACACTGAGGGATGAGGGATGTCGCTCTGACACCTCCAGGCAGGTCCCGGACACCAGAAAGTGATCTTAAAAGAGATTCAACCTCATCCCTTTCTGAAGAAGTTTTAGTAAGGTGATGTTGAAGAAATGCTAACAAAAGTTAAACTCCGACAGTTGTTAAGACAAATAATTATGCAGCTGAAAAACTAGGAGCGCTTGGGGGGTGGGGTTAGAGAAAACTCTCCCCAGCCTTCTGGAGAGGACACTGGGGCTATTTGTTCAAGGACTGATAAAGGCAGGAACCCACTGTGCAGCTCTGGGTCTGTGAGGGGCTAGGTGGGGTGGGGGGATGGGAGGCTGAGGCCCACCTCAGCTGCTGGATGAGGTCCTCCCCTTCCTTGATCACGTTGACTGTCACCTGCAGGGTGGTCTGCTGCTGCTGGCCGAACCGCTTGATGAGGTCCTGGACAGCCTCCACCGACTCGGCATACACGTCGTCCAGCAACTCCTTCTGTAGCTCCTCCAGCCATGTCCACAGCTGCGGACAGGAGAGGGCACAGTGAGCGAGTGCTGCAGAGACCCAACCGACCACTCACATGGGGAAGAGGATGGTGGTGGGCTGCTGCCCGAGAGAGGAGGAAGGAAGGAAGAAGGGGGAGGGAAGAGAGGAGAGAGCATCCTGGAGAGTCCAGCAACTAGTGGGACACATGCACAGAAAAAGCAACAAGCCGCTGCAGTGTGGAGCAAAAATAAACAGGCAGTGCAGCGGAAGAGGCTGTCACCAGGGGGAGAAGGAAAGGGAAGAGAAGGCAGGCTGCCCTTCTGCAGAGGCTCGGTCTGAGTGCTGTGAGAACACGAGTCACTCAGACAACAGGAGCATCCGCCAGGGAGCATGGAGGCTCCTACTTCAACTTCAACAGAGGTATTACACTTCACTATAAAACCCCAACTCAGACAGTGCTTCGGGTCACCTGTGTGATGGAGACTTGTGCTCCTGAGATGAGCCAGCCGCTGTCACGCAGTGTGTTAACAGTAGGCCTTGGCTCCTCCCAAGTGGGATTTAGAACCCGAATTCCATTTCTATATTTTCCAATACAGAAGAGCTTAGAACATCAACTCTGTGCCTGCTCATTGGATGGTAAGTACTACATATATAAAATATGTTCTTCCTGTTACTTGCATATCAATAGATATTCTGAACGTGGTAGGCCATTTTATACAAGAAAAGTGCTTATTCCTTAGCCAAGTTACCTATAGTGCTACAAGTTAATTTTACTAAAGATGTTAAATATCTGCTAACTTTTCTCGCACTGTCTGTCTGTGCACACTGTCAAGTTTCATGCCACAAGAATTTTATTTACACAGTCTTAGATGAAGGCACTTGACTCATCCTGTAGATTATGGGGAAAGGACCCCAGGTGAAGGAACCTAGCAAAGCCTTCCTGACGCCCTACGCCATCCTTGGCGGTCTACTGCCAGTAAGGACCTCAACTGCACGTTCGTTTGTTTCTGCATTCTCTCCCTGCTTGCCAGCACACTGGCTGCACTTACAAATGATGAAAGAGACAAGAGCGTCAAGATCCTGAAGATCCCCCAGCTGGCTCTGAGATTCCCCATGGAAGCCATACTTAGTTAGCTGCCATAGGTTATACTGCCCTATAATTCTAGATACCACTGTACAGCACCCTAGGGGGTTGCAATCACCCTAGTGGAACTGGACAACAGTACCACAGCGGTACCACCTGAATCACACACTAGCACTCCAGTGCATAGCAGTACCGCGGTGGCACTGTTTAGTAGTAAGGTTTGGAGTAAGGCCACCTGGGCTGGAGAAACTCTTTAGCAAAGTATAGCTCTGTGGTCCACATAGATCAGCTAATTTCTCTACACTCCAGTTTAGTGGGACAGGACATAAAGAATCACAGTGCTCACGGAGGAGTTACCAAGACAACAGATGAAGGAAGATGCAGTGGAGCATCTGTGCAGACAGGTATGCGCCACAAGCTAAGCTCTCTGTAACTAACATAGGATGGATTCATGTAACAGAAAAGATAGGGTTCTTCTCAAAGAAACAGAGAGTATATGCTGCTCCAATGCTGCTCCAAGCAATAACCAGCCACTTAGCAAAGTGGATTGCACTATTCTACTGAAGGAGTCAACATATTTAACCTTCTGTGATGACCAAGTCAGTGGACTTCTTAAGTGAGCAGCCTGCCTTCCACCAGACCGGTGGCGGTGCAAGGTGGGTGGCTACACACAGGTCTCACGCACTTGCTTCCAATGACAGATACACTTGATCATGGCACTGCCATAGCCCTCCACCCTCCCAACATAGATATTTATTAACAATGTGTTTCTTTGCATCTATACCGATTCTGTTCAAAAGCAATGGAAATAAAGATCATTTACATCACGTCTCCTAAAATCTCAGCAGTCTCTGCTTGAGCTCGTGAGCGTTGCTCAAGCTGTCCCAGCAAGGCTGCTACATGACTGAATGGAACGGCCCACCACGCTGCCAAGCCCACTCCTTTACCTTGGTCAGCATCCCTCCTGCACAGAGGTGTTGATCCCAGGGCACCTGGTCTGGTCTGGGGAGGGGCTGACAGCTCTCTCCCGACCTTCACAGTCGCTGGACTCAAGAATGGCACTTGTGGGATGAGGAGGGAGTGGGGTGTCTATTTGGGAGGAGGCATCTGCCAAATTCCTCTTGTCTGGACAAATGCTACTGAAGGTAAGTTACAAAGCACTTAAACAATCTTCATACATTGCTAAAGAGCTAACCAGAGACAGCCTCAGGGGCTTCCCTGAGGTACTGCACAGAGGTATGCATGCAGGCAACAGCACCGTGACAGAGGAGTTAATGCTCCTGCCCCATGTGACTGGACTCGTCTATGACAGCCTGCCTGGGCTCAAACTCGATGAGACCTTGCTGGGCAGAAGTGCTAGCCTTTGCTCGCCTGGTCTAGCACTCAGTTTCACTTATGTGTCATGGGTTAATATGAATGCCTGTTCAGGGCTGTCTAATAGAGTCGATGAGATTATATATACGGAGAGAATAAATCAGTAAATCAGTGACTGTTGCTGCCTTTCTTCTAAGAAAACCTCATAATAAGACAATACAGAAAGTTTTACATCTTCTCTAAGTACCTTTCAAAACGCATCTAGGCTTCTCAATGATCCAAACTAGTCACTTAGTTTGGCAAACTTAACATTTAAATCCCTTTACCCTAAAATAGTACAAGATGCTATAGTTAGAGGAAAGGGTCTAAGGGGAAATATGTTGGATTTTATAGAAATCGCTTCCTCTGAATTCTAGGGGAAGTGCCAGGAATATTTAGGGGTCAGATTTTGCCCTTCCACCTGGCAGAGCTCACACACACACACACACACACACACACACACACACCACAAGCATTTCCCCTTCACATCCTGGCCATTCGGACTCCAGTCACTGCTGCGGTGTGCTCCCCCACCTGCTTGCCAGTGAAGTCCACAGAGATAAAGCCACACAGAGGACTGCAGGAAGTGACGCTGGGATGGCGCAGATGCCAAGGAAACAGGGGCCGAGGTACTGGACTGCGGCTATATATAAAAAGCATGATGTCAAAGGCCTGAAATAGTCTTACTCATCTGAAGAAGAGTCTTAGAGAAAGGCCCTTTGTGACATCAACTGAGGATGGACTGATGCATACATTACTGCAGTCTGTGTTAAGCTTAGTTCATTTTTAGGCTTTTAAAATGACACAACATACAGTGCCTAAAGTACCTACCTCTGAACAAAGACATTCTAACTCTCTAGGATGTTTGTGAAAGTCTTAAGTCAAAGTTTCCGAAGGATGGAAAAGTAATGGCCTTCTGTGCAAACTGGTAAATCTACAGTGAAAAAAAATCCATCTTTATCCAACAGCAAGAGATATGTTCTGTGCAAATTCACTGCAACCTGGGTTCAGTTTTTAAGAACCCTAGACCTGTCAAGACACAGGCGTAGGCAACACTGCCCCCAAGAGGCCTTAAAAGGCATGGCCAGGCCTTCAGTCTAATATTCAAAGAGTCCTCAAAAGATGTGTAAGCTGGGGTGGATGTTCTGCAGAAAACTGCCCATAGCTGGGCTGTGTGCATGCAGAGGCATGGCCATGAACCAAGATGCAAAGGGAATGATGGTCTTTGTAAATGGTACATCGTGGAGAAGAGCTCTGAGACAAAGATATGCAAGGATCCCTTCTCTCCTCAGAAACAATCTGACTCCACTTCTTTACCCACAGGCCTTGGCCTTACACTCTCCTAGTGGAAAGCCCCTGTAACATCTCATCTCAAGAAGAGGGTCCTCTCTTCATCACTCAGGGAGGGAATTTCTGTATGAGCTGGTGGTTCTGGAAAGGACGGCGCTGTAGGCAGCTAAGTGAGTCCTGAGACTTGGAAGAGACTCAACAGCAATCTCTGCGCTCCAGGGGAGGTCATAAAAACTGTTGTCGGTGTCAACATGGAGACTGGTCTGCATGAACACCACCTGACAGGCCTTATCCTTGGCAAAGTCCTTGGGTTCTTTACCTGTAGTTCTATCTATGAAATGGAGTAACTTTACTGACTAAACCTTCACAGTCCGCAAAGCCAGTTTGAGAAAGAGTAAGACAGGCACACGGACGAGCAAGCGTACTCGCTTACAGCCAGGGCTCCACACACAGAAGCTACTGCCACTGAGACCCGTGTCCCCGCCCTCAGCAGACGGGGGACTCACTCAGCACAGTGGAGCTGTGCACACTGCAGAGACAGAGTGAGAAGTACCAGTCCCAGCTCCCTAGAGCTGCTGCTGCTGCTGCCAAGTTCCGAGCAGAAGCGAGTGGTTTCAATGGCAGCCCGCAGGTGCAAACACAGTAGAGCAACTACTATGCACACAACACATGATTCTAGTTGAGGCGCAAGGAGCAGGCTGGAAAGGGAACCGTTCCCACCACCTATAGGAAACTCCTCTGCCAGAAGTGACCAACGGCATGCTGAGCACACACATGCCTGGTGTTTTGATGTAGGGATTATAGTTTGTGTCCCCTCTCTGTCTATAATGTATGTGCACTTGTGTATGGGTGAGCATGCCCCTGTGTATGTGCAAAAGCCGAAGGACTTCAGATGCCAGTTCCATCACTTTCCACCTTATTCCCTTGTAGCAGGGTTTTTCTCTTAGTCTGGAGCCATGCAAGCCCCAGTGACCCTCCTCCCATCCCTGCCTAGAGCACTGGGATTTTCACTGAAGTGTTGGGGACTGGAACAGGGTTTCTCCTGCAGGAGCGGCAGGGGCTTTCATATACTGAGCTATTGCGCTGCCCAAGGAGCACCTTCTGTCCTTGTGTGGTGTGCTGAGAGAACATCACAGGGCACGTGTGGGGCAGAGCAGAACAGAGAACTAAAATCAGTATCACAAAACGTCACCACTGCAGGTGTCAAGTGTTGGTACAAGGGAGAAACCCATGGAGGCGTCACGGCAGCTCCATGTGTGAGGGGAAGCAACGCGTGGGCACTGCGGCCCAAGGGCTGCACACCTGTGGACAGGTGGGATGAGGCTACAGGCAGTGATGACCTGCCAGCGACAAGAGATGAATCATGATGGACAGCCAGGGGACTGTAGGACCAACTATGTGACTCCAGTGATCTGGACATCATGCATGCTGTACTATCCTAAGTAAGAGCTTGACACTTGGAATTTTTCACCTTTCTTTCTATTCTACAATATCTCTGACAAATCAAATAATCTCCTCAGCAGCTTGGCCGCTATACACACTGGGGAAAGCCACTCCTCCATCCAGGGCATTTTAAAAATGCCTACTATCTGCTACAAATGTGCCAGGGTGGCAGCAGTGGGGGGAATGTTTGTGTAAATAATTTAAAGAATGACTAATGTCATCCTGAAACAGTTTGCAGTACATCAAAGTGTAATTTAATTCCTCTCGGCCAGGAAAATATCTTCAAGCCTGGAAGTTGTGACCACACTTCTACAACCTATCTGACATTCCCCTAGTCTACTTCATCCCTCACGCTCGGCTGCCGTGGCAGAGGACCTGGAGTTCCTCTGCTATCAGCTCTCTCCTGAACACGTCGGACTTCCTGAGGTGGGTGAGAGAACTGAGGGGCAGGGCTGTGTGACTAGAACAGCGGCCCAAGTGCATCCAGACGCCTGCTTCCTTCACAGTCTGACTGTCCCCTGAACAAAGCTAAGTGAGTTATTCTGGGCACGGCCCTGTGGAGAACCAGAAACACAGCTCACTTTTTTATTAAACACACAGTACTGCCATCTGTGTGACACTCAGATGTTCTCATTCATAGTTTCATATAAGAAGCATCACCTCACAGTTTTACATAATAAAAGTATAAATGGAGATATTTCTGTTGTGGCACCAAGTCTGTCCTCAAAGAAAGATAAATAGTTAACGTGAGTTCAAGGATGCCTGAGTTCGTCTCTCCAAGATGTCTCATACGGACATAAACGTTCATAACAGGTTAGACAGCAATTCAAAGATCTGACTGGAAAAGTCTCCTTCGGAGGGTGACACCAAGTGATTAAGCCAGGCTGCCCGCTGGCCTCAGAGCATTTGACATGAGTGGTTGTCCACTCCTATCAGCACATCTGTCAAAAAGCCTGATGCCACAAAGACAACTCTGGACTTTCTTCTTGGCATCTTCCACTTGAGGCCATGAGGAGGATAAAGAATGCCTTCTTGGCTTTGTACCAAAACCCTCAGTTGATTTCAGTAGTCTGCAAATCTCTCTCACCTGTCCTTGTTCTCTAGATCTCTGCCTAAGACTAACCTCAACCTGAGTAAACACATACAATTCACCTTCTTAAAAATATTACCAATGGTATCAAGGAACTGTGGGACACATCTGTTTCTTAGCACTCAGGATACTGAGTCAGAAGGATGAGGCAGGAGGATCCTGGAAGACTTGCTGAGTACCTGGCCTGCCAGGACTATATAGCAAGACTCTACTTAAAATACAACAGCAACAGCAGCAGCAACAACAACTACTACTATTGTTACTACAAGAGCAACTACTGCTGCTGCCACTACTACTCAGGTGTTTGCCCGCCCACAGTTCACCAACAGAACCAATGTTGTAAGCTCCTATCCCTCTTCTGCAGTCCTGAGAATCCATCATGACTGGAAACTGAGTCTCCAGCTTGCTGAGAGGTCCCATCTTCTCATAAAACCTTCTCTACCTCATCTTGTCCATGTGCCCCAGCCACATGGAAGGAAAAGCCCAGCCTAAAGCAGATGCCAGGGGCATCACACAGTAAAGTTTCTGCTGTGAGGATCAGGGGCCCTAGGCAGAAAGCCTGCTCCTTCCCCAAACTGCTTCTAAGTTTTGTGTTTCAAAAAGGGAAGAGAAAACAACAGAGCAATAACAAAACCAGGCTGCGAGCCTAATGTGTGGTGCTACAGCCATCCTGGGACCCCAGAACCCCAGCTAATACGATGCTGGCCATCGATCCCTCCTCCTCTCTACTGATACGAAGTGCAGTGAGAAAAAGAGAAAGTACATGTCAGAGACACACATGGAACATTTCATTTCTCTCTCTCTGTGAGCTAAAGCCCTGCATGATTCATAAAACTAGTAGGAGTCCAAGAGTATTAGGATCCCTTTAAGATACAGTGCAGTAAGATTGCATATGCATATTCCTTCTCCACTGTACACACGCAGACCTGTAAGACCACTGTTCCTGATGGTGCATTAAAGTCCCACACTTGTCATATGGCATTAACCAGGCTGTAATGCAGAGAGCTGATGAAGGAGGTAGGGGCAGCTGTCTATTGGAAGGTGACCCTTCAATAGGACTCTATAAGAAAAAAATGGAGTCAGTGTAAAGTCATATATTTACAGTCTTCACTACAACATTAAGTTATAAGTAAAGACAATACAGTGATCAGTTAATTTAGTGACCACTCTGTATTCAATATATTAGAGTTGACTATAGTTTTTCATAATATTTTCTAATGGGTGTAGACCTACTTTTTTTTACATTTATTTATTTATTTATTTAATACACGTGCACCTCGTGTGTATGTGGAAAACACAGGGAACTTATAGGAATCTATTTTCTGTTTGTGCTACCTGAGTTTTGAGATAAAGCTCTGATTAGCAGTATTTGCAGCAAGCACATTTACCTACTGAGAACTCTCTGGACCCTACAGGGTTTTTTTGATGGTGGTGGTACAGTACTTAAAAATGACAAATTTCTTGATTTTAACTCATAGTTTTACACTCTTCTTCAGGGGAAGAGTGTTTAGCGGCTGGAGAGCTGTCTCAGAGGTGAAAGCAATACTACACTTCCCAAATATCCCAGTTATGTTCCCAGCACCCATGCTGGGTGATTCACAAGTGTAACTCCAGCTCCAGGGGATACAGCATCCTCTCTGTCCTCCAAAGGCAACTGCACTAAGTGTACATTTGTATGCGCGCACATATCTCAAGTGCATGCTCGAGAGTGCCCCTTCTCTTTCACATACACACTCAGACACACACACACACACACACACACACACACACAAACACACACACTGTTAAAAAATAAAATAAACCTTTGAAAGAAAGCCACTTTGCATGAACTGCTCTGAACAAAGTTCTTCCCATCTAAGGTAGCAGCACACACTCCTTCTGCACCTGCCAACATGAATGTCTTTGTCATGCTTAGTAAGTAAAAAGAAATCAAATCAATAGACAGAACATTTATCTCCCTGGGATCAGAAGTCTTTGGTCATATGTGCAAAATGAGTCATACAAATATGAGTAGCCCATGAAGGACTGACTCCAGCAGAATGGGCTTTCACTGTCTGAAGCTAGAGACCGTGGGATCACAGATATCACCGGAGGCTCGCTGCGGTGTGAAGAACAGGTAACAGCGAGGAGATTTCTAAAGGAGGGAAGGGCAGAGACAGATTAGGCAGTTACTGCTCATCAGAGATTAGTGAGGTTCAGGGCAGTTTAAGCCTACTTTACTACACCTCTGCATCTGACTTTAAAACATGGATTATTTTGTACCTATCAAGGGAGTTATCTGGGGGCCAGGAAGCTGTGCTGGCAGGCAGTGACTATAAGGAAACCATTATTTCTGAAGCTTGTATGTGGGAGGAGCTTGTGTGTAGGGGGAGCCTGTGTGTGAAAGGAGCTTATATGTAGGAGGAGCTTTGTGTGGGAGGAGCTTGCATGTAGGAGGAGCCTGCGTGTAGGAGGAGCTTGTGTGGGAGGGGCTTGCATGTGGGAGGAGCTTGTATATGGGAGGAGCTTGTACATGGGAGGAGCTTGTACATGGGAGTTCTGTCTCCAGCCTGCCCCAGGTCACTGGGACAGGCAGCGGGCTGCCTCACACGAGCACAGTTGCTGCAGATTATTTTAATGCAGATTACATTCCCGCAGAAATTGTGCAAAAAACAAAATCTGTTTTCTAGACAACCCTACCTATAGAAGACAACACTCTTTTTACGAGGATGCCAAACGAGATACGAGTGACACGGGTCTTGACAACTGATGCTCAAAGTCAGCCTGAGTGCTGTGTACAAAGGTGCTCGCTTTCCTTGGGTTACATTATTTAGTTGGTTGCTCCTTCTTCCATCGGGTAAGTAATGAAACCGAGTTCTCCAGAGGCCAGATAGACAATTTAATGTGGCAAGAGATTCTGTCTCTTAAACAGAAACTGTTGACTACTGACCACAACATCAAGTCAGATTCCTCTGGTAGAACAACACCTGGGAGAACTTTACCTTCCCACCACCAAGCTCACTTCTGGGCTAGGAATCTGGATGCTGGACATGTATGTCTGATGAAGTATAATGTATCAGGTTTGTTCTAGGAAAATCCTGTGTGGATTCTTCCCGTCTGTACTGCACTGACCAAAGGATCCTTGTTTATCATGGAGAAGTGAAAGCTCTCATTATTGGTAAAACCTGCACATGACTGCTCATGGCTTCTCTGTTTTAACAGGCCCCAACTGGAAACAACACAAATGGTCCTTAATGGGTGAAAGGGTATAAGTGTAGCATTTCATGCAGTAAAATGCTAGCCAGCAATAAATGGGAAAGAAGTGTTGATATGTGTAAGGAAGTGAATGACGCTCTAGGATTAATTAGGATAGAGACACAGCTACTAAATATCTATGATCCCATTTATATAGCATTTCTGAAACACCAAAAATAATAGAGGTGTGTGATGTTGGTTACTGTTGAGGCTGGAGGTAGTTCTAAAAAAGGACTAGAGCAGAACTGGAAAGCGTGAGGTATTCAGGCCTCCTGCTTATGTCCCAGCACGAGAACGACAGACGATTCTGATGACAGAATGACTGTGTGACTTCAGTGTGGATACTTTGGTGGTTACACAAATCTGTACATATGATGAAGCCTGTGTGTGTACACACACAGGTATGTACATGTGGTGAGCCTGGATAGACAAACAGCTGTCATTTGATAGGGTGTGGCCTACAGAATGTTCCCACAGAGAGCAGAGCAAGCCCTGTTCACTGATAGGAAATGGACAGATACACAGCTACCCAAAGAGAGGAGGGACCTGAGGCCTTCCCAATGGTGGCACGAACAAGCACTAAGCTCCCAGGTGGGCTTGGTCAGGGCTGAGGGTGGCAGCCTGGGGGGGGGGGCTGCTCTGCACAGGAAAAAGCCTGGGACATTCCTTTTCCCTCAGCACGCTTGGGCTCCTCTCCCTGCTGCTCCCCGGGGAGAGCTGAGGCCTGGCTCCAGCAACAGTCAAAAGAGAAGCTGACCTGTTCACTTGCTAGGCATGGAAATGAGGTCAGACTGACTCTGAGACAAGGGCATCTCCAGGTGGCTGCTGGGCCTTTAGTCAGCCCTCTGAATAAAATGAAAGGTTCTCTTTTTTTCAGGCATTGCTCAACAACAAAACTGTGTCCAGCTCACAGTCAAGTTTGCAGAAACACAGTCAGATCTCTCTGCTCGACCCAGGCAGGAGGGCAGCGGCCTGTTTCATGGGGGACCAGGGACTCTGAGAACAGAAGCCAGTGCTGGGTCACTGAATCAGCCCCAGAAACAAACTGGCAGCAACCCACCCAGTTGCCACCCAGTTGCCTCAAATGACCCATGAATGTCAAAGCAGTTAGTAATTAAGCCAGGAACCAGTCTGGAGAATGATGTTGGATGAGTAGAAATGGCTGTAATTGATGATATTTTCACTGGATCCAGAAATAAAAATACCATTCAAGGCACTAAAACTAGGATCAGGTGGCAGACTGATATTACTTCACAACTTTGGATTAAGTATCTAAGTCTGGGATAGGCTAAGTAGTGGGAACACAAAGGAACCAGACCTTGAACTATCAAGCAACACCAACGTCTGAAGTGTGCTGGAGCAGCCTCGGTTGTTATTGTGACATTGCTTCGATCCTCACACACCACAGCAGGCTCGGGGCACATTTCACAATGGCTGGTAGAAAAGTGAGCCACTGACCAAGCATGGAAAAGTCCATTCAGTAGGAAAAGAAGTCAGAATCACCATCAGGACTGATGTGTATAAATGTCACACATGGTAGGAGAGGTAGCAAGGCTGATGGGAAAGGATGAAGAAGGCTCAGAAACCTCCCAAACAAAACCCACATTCATGTTAGGACAATAAACATCCTGCTAACTACTTCAAAACACTGAGGAAAAGAAAAGGAGGGCTGAGAGAAAGATCGGCAGGAAAGCATGAGCCTTCAGCATTCTTCTGAAAGGGGCGGGGCACCTCATGATGACATTGGGAGGAAGTGACCTGGGATGCCTTAAATCTGCCTCTAAGGGGGAAACTGGGGCTGCTGGATCCAGCATGAAGGCATAAAATAGTTGCCTTCTGTGAAACTGATGGGTCTGGAGCAGGACACAATCTCATCAGGCTGGGAGTTCAGGAAAATAAGTTTGATTTACTGTGACAAGGCCGGGTTGTGGAACAGGCAGATCTGGGAAGCAGAGGTGGCTCCTGCTCAATGCCAGATGAGCAAGGAACTCCGTCCTGTCATCACACGGCCAAGCTAAAACTACCTGGATGAATATCCATTGAACATGTTTTCTGGGGAAGATAAACTGTAAGTATTTCCAAGTCTGTCTTCGTCTTGGGCATAACTGAGAATGTAGAAGGATGCTACCTGTGTTGGGTTTTCTCTTCTGATGTTTATTTCAGAACCATGAAGTCCTGGCCCTTCTGCAGAAGATCTGAGTGCCAACCATCACCAGGCCACACCAAAAGAGGCACAAACTCCAGGGTCTCTGTGGTTTGCTGACTGTTCCTTCTACCCATTTCACAGATGCACAGGGTTTCAAAGGAAAGGAACATCACTGTCCTAGAGTTAAAACATCTAACTTGCAGACAATCACGCTGTGAACAAACTGCCCAAGGTCCCAGAACCATACTGAAGGTGCTTTCCTTAAATCAACCTATGGATACTAGTCTCTGAATGTCTTTTTACACAAAGCAAGCCAGATTTGCCTCTGCCCGATTCCTCCCCGAGATTTTATCTTGTCAGATCCTCCTCCTTCTACTGCCATGAACGTCTGTGTACTTCAGTCCCAATTAAACCAACTCTTTATAAACTCCCATGTCACAGTGTGTCACAGCAATTTGTGAAGGTACTTTGTGGAGCATTTTTTTCCTTAGTCACCTAGAATTAAACTTGATTTTATTATTAAAAAACCCTACTTGAAACAAAATAAACCAGGCACAATAATGCCATCATATAATCCAAACACTCAAAAGATGAAGGCAGAATCACTGCATGTGTATGACCAGCCTGCGTTACATAGGAAATTCGGGGCTACTATAGGTTGCACAGCAAAACTCTATTTCCAAAAACAAAAATAAAAGGTAACATAGTAATTTCTCTAATGTACTTTTATGATATGTATTAAGTAGATATCATATAACTATGTATGCATATGATCTATACTATATATATATATGTGTGTACAGTGTGTGTGTCATATTTGGTATACTTGAAATCTACCTATTTTTCACATTCCCGATTACATTTATCTCTTGAGGTACGTATGTTACCACGGGCACACATAGAACATTAGCACCTGTACCATGTTACCTATGGTATATTTAAACTCGATACAATGCAATAGAACTTTGAAGTGTAGGTGAAAGCAGTCTGCTAAGACCAGAAGGCCACCATGTTTCTTTCACCCCATGGCCAGGGAACACACAGACAGCACCCAGCAGTGCAGCCCACAACAAGCAGATTTGATAATGGAGTACTATTCCTCTCTAAGGCTGAAAAAAATCTTGTTCCACTTCTTGTTTCTCCTGCTCATCTCTTGACCCACAGGTCTCCCCTGATCCCCGTCTAAGGGTGACCCCAACAAAGGCAAACATGCACTCATATGACAAGAACAGCCAGCTGCAGAAGCAGAAGACAAGAAGAAAGCTTCTAGGCCTGATGCATTTGGTAGTAATGGTTTCCACGTCCTAACCTGCCACCTTTTGGCCAAGATTCTTTCCAACAAATCCAAAGACCCTGTCATCCAGATAACATTTTGTCATTATATAATGCCTTACCTCTTTTACGTGCGTGTGAAATGACACAGACATGTCCAGCAGGATCTTCCGTTGTTCAACTCGCCGAACAAAATCTTGTATCCGGTCTTCAAGCTGATGGGCAGCCTGATAAATCTCTTCGGGGTCACATTCCCCAGTCTGAGCCAGCTGCTCTGCTGCTTCTAGCAATTTATCTGCATTTGTGTATGTGTTCTGCACAAGAGAATACCCAGAGAAACAGAATGTGAGCACTGAGCGTGGGAGCCATAATACACGGCAACTAAGAACCTACTCGCAGCATTTCTGATCGTTTACTAAGTTGGGAAGACAACATGAGGTAATGAGCAACGATTTCAGGAGGCGCACACATCCCCATCAATTCTCTTTCCTCACACCAAGCAAATTATTAAGCACTGGCCAGAACGAACCGCTCATGACTCAAAACACTGTTCGATTTTTGCTAAGGTGGAGTCAGTAAATGCCCCAGGGCCACAAAGGTCTCCTTCGCTTTTTCCTCTCATTTTATGGCAGATTACCTGAGCTTTCCCACTCTGCTTCACAGTACACAGTTTTAGAAGGAAAAGAGACTCAGTGCTATAACGTAGTCAGTGTTTAAATTAGCCGCTGTGATGTGGAAATACGTGGGTACTGTTCTCTGAAGACTATTCTGCTTCAATTCTTGATAAGCTTGTGGCTATGGCTGTGGCTATGCTTCTCACATGAGCAGATAAGCATTGGGAACGGCTCAGAAGGGGCACTACTATCGAGAGGAGCAGCCAAGAGGAGCTGGAGGCTCTCAGTGTGGTCAGAGCAGCTTGTCCTAAGGGAGGAGAGAACCGCGGCTCTGCTGAGACATCAGTTGGCTCATTCTTCCTCTTCCTTAAACTTCTAGAGCTGAATAGAGCAGGTGTCTCCTGAACAGGGTATATGGTGGCCCAAAGTATGGAAGGGTGTCCCTGGGGGGTGGGGTGAGGAAGGCTCAGAGAGCGATGGGGCTTGGAATAGGGAAGTGAGACTCCACTTAGACAGAGGGGACTAGAGGACTTCTGTATCAGTTTCTTCTCTGGTGCCCACGTCACATTCTCACAGACTGGGTAAGATACACAAGGACTACTGCATGCAGCCCATGGTTCTGAAGCCCAGGACCTAAGGGCTTCATCTGATGGCCTTGGTGGCAGTCCCAACACGGTTTGGGACATTATAAGAAAGAGACAAGCCTGCACATGTTTCTCCTAGCCCTTCTTCTCTTTATAAAGCCACTAGAATTCAGCCATGAATCCTAGACGCCCTTAGGGGCATCTGCCCTAACCCTAAGCCCCACCTGTGGACACCAGCCTGACTCATTTCCTCTCCTACTGCATCACAGTGGGGATTATTTCAACACACAGACCTCTGGGGAGGGCACACTACACCAAACCACAGCACTTAGCTTCTGGTACCCAAGGTTCCAGTGCATCTCACGAAGCAAAACTAGACCAGTTGATGCCCTAGAGGCTCTTTAGAAGGTGAACTCCTTATAACCATGTGAAAACCAAAGGAAGTCAGTTTCCTTTGATGGGAGACAGTCCTATCCCAACCGTCCTATCTCAAAAGAAGACTGACAAATGTAAAGGTCCAGCAGGATGAACACTAAATCCAAGAACCAGCTCTAGCCCTTTGTGCAGACCATAATGAGAAGCCAGGCTCCTCAGCCATGAGTCCGACTGCTTGTCATTACCCATGTAACTGCTGTCTAGGGCTGACCCTTGACATCAGCAAGTATCTCGGGTGCAGGGCATGGTCCAGCCATCTGATGCATGTTCGATAGACAGCTCCATTCCTCTCAGGCTCCACTGGGAAATCCCTAGAGGGCCTCTGACACTGTGAAAACTTGTGTTCGGACTCTGAGCCTTCCTCTGAAGTACTGGCTGAAGCTGCCAGAACCCTGTAACTCCTGGATTCTATGTGTGTGAAAAATCACCTTCTACCTGGGACTAGTTCTCTGAACAGAATCACTTACAGGGTCCTTGGATTTTTCTAGCTTACTCTTCCAAACCCTTTCAACCTCTGGGTCAAACAAGATCCCAATGTACTATTCATTTTCTGAACCTATTTTTTTATTACTGTGACAAAGCAGCAGAGAGGGACTAGCTTTATACATGAAGTGGTTTAGCCCACAGTTCTGTAGATCAAATGTTGAAGATTAGGTGGTCCCTTGTTTGCCACTAGTGACATAAAGGGAGGAAATCACATCTTAAAGCAGGAAGCCAGACAGAGACAGGGGTCCAAAATTCTGTCAAAAGTGTGTCTCACTAGAGGAACCTCCATGGAAGCTAGCTGCAGGTGCAACCCCTTCTCCTAAACTTGTCAGTAGGAGAGCCAAACTCCCAACGAATTGTCCTTTGATTGACAAACAACATCCAACACATCTGGAGAAAGGGCAGCCTCCAACTTGGGAGCTAGTCACACTTAGTCACAATCACCTGTTTCAGGAACAGGGAGGCTGGGGACTGAGTGCACTTACCAACTCAGGGTACCCTGTGGAAAACAGAACCCTGTGAGCAAACATGTTTCTGAAGTAAGGAATCCTGCTTCCTCACTGACTGTCACCTTAGCTCTGAAGTAACTTAGTTCTCTTGTTTGATAAGTGAATCTTCAGTTGACAGTGTCTCCCAATAGGAAAACACTACTGGATTGCCAAGAGCCTCTCTATGATGTCGTCAGCAGTAAGGAACACTGGGAAAAATATGGCTGCTAAAGGAGCAAGTGTGTTGTGAATGACACTAAACCACAGCCATTCATTCCCTATCTCCTTATATAAGAAAATGATGTTTGTACAGAGGATGAAAGGGCTTTCTCTAGTACAGAACCACATGTGGTGTGAGGGCTGGGGACGGGAGCGGTAAAGGATTGGGGGATGGAGACAGGGACACCAGCACTGGCACCTGAAACCCCAGCTAGGCCTTCCTTGCAAAAGAGCCTTCCTGAGTCCTGGAACGGACTGCTCTGTCACTGGTTTTGCATGCTCACTATCAAACTATCCACATCACAAACTCTCTAAACCCTAGAGAAGACCTGTGACAGGGACACCAATTCACTTCCACCTCCCCGTGGCAAACTGAGGTTTGCCAAACCTAGTCAACAGAGTGGCAGCTGTTCAAGGACCAGAGACCTGGCAATCTAAAGCTGGTAGGTGTCAGGGGGATTGAAGGGACTGGCCTTCTTTCTTCAGCTTGAGGGACCCCGCTCTTTGGGGGCATTCCTTTTATCCCCATCAGGGAGAATAAAGGACATAACAGCAGGGGTGGGCCATGGAGAGCAAAGCATTTCCTCTTTCTTGAGAAGCATCTTATGTTGTGTAACCAGCAGGATCTGGGACGTGAGCAGCTGACACGCAGAGGAAGATGAGCGGTCCTCCTCCTGCTCTTAGCCACTAGGTCCCGACTCTCTCCAAAGATGGCTGACACCGTATTTACAATAAATGGAAATGCAAATTTCTAGATAATAGAAAGTGAGTACTGAAAGTCCTAAATATGCCTATTCCATTTGTTTCGTTTAAAGACAATGAGCAAAGAAAACATGGATACAAAAAAAAAATCTCCAAGGTATTTTAATACTACAAAACTGGAGAAAAGGAAGGAGGGGCCAGTACTGACCAAACTAGATGCTGTGGGTAACATCAACTGCCATATAAAAGGCACAAAAGCCCCAAGGATCACTTTTCATCTAGGAAAGAAAAACACAACAGATATGAGGCAAGCTCACCACTGCCCCTCAATGCAGACACATGCCACAGAGGGAGAAAGTCAGCCGTAATCATGGCATAAGCAATCGAAAATCCTTAACAGAGGCCCTGGAAAATTCTATATGGAAGGTAAGACAAAATACCAACTATACTGGCTAGTTTTATGTTAACTTGACACAAGCTAGAGCTCTCAGAAAGGGGGGAACCCCAATTAAAAAAAATGCCTCCATAAGATCTGGCTGTAGGGTATTTTCTTAATTAGTGATTGATGGGGGAGGGCCCGCCCACCCAGTCCATTTTTGGGTAGTGCTATTCCAGGGTTGTCTGTCCTGGGTTCACTAAGAAAGAGGCTGAGCAAGCCAGTAAGCACTCCTCCAAGGCCTTTACAGAACATGCTCCTGCCTCCAGGTTCCAGCCCTGCTTGAGTTCCTGTCCCAACGTCCTTCAGTGTTAATGGTGCTGTGAAAGTGTAAGCCAAATAACCCTTTCCTCCCCAAACTGCTTTGGTCATGGTGTCTCATCTCAGCAATAGTGACCCCAACTAGGGTACCAACTACTGTTAACATCTGTTAGCAGGGCGTTCAATAGACTAAAGTCAGCACAGGATAAACACTGGCAGCAGCATCTATGCCAGGTCCTGACATGCCTAGCTACTGTCAAAGGACTGTTATAGTCAACCGCATATTTCCAACCCTCTACATGTTCTAGACCAAGGAATGGAATTCTGAAGACCTGTCACCGATTCCCTCCGTTCCTCCTTCCCTCCCTCCTTAATGTATTCTTACAGCAACCTGGTAAAAGAAAATATTAATACTATTTTACGGTTAGGGGGAAGGGACTCAGAAAGACTTAGCAACTATCTGAGGGCTGATGGTTACACAATCACAAAGAAACAGTCATCTCCTTAAGTTTCAGGAAATGTAACGGGGAAAGCAGCCTCCAGGACCTGCCCTTTCTTTTCTTTTCTTCTCTGCGGTCTGAGGACCTGACTAACAGTGGTCAGGTGGTGCACCAACTTCAGCCCTGAGGGAAATACTTCATTAAAAAGAACCTGCCCTGAATTCTCCATTGTCAATTTCAAAAGACTAAAACACAATACATCTTTATATTAAAGCTAAATTTATTTAAAAAACAAACAGAAGCTTATTATGTATGTGGAGAAGTTCAAGTCACAACACAAATATGGATACACTTGTCTGTCCATGTGGACGCAGCATCCTCCTAGCAAAAGACTGAGCACAGCGGGGACACCTACTAGTCTCCTGAAAATGTGTGGAGAGCTTTGTTACAGGACAACCCTCAGACAAGGTGATGACATGGCACACACAAAGCCTTGAGGAAGATGCCTCGGGCAGGGTACAACACTGGAAGCTGAAGTTCAGAGTGGTGCAAGCATCACAGAGCAGCGCCTATGGAGCGACCTAGGCCAGAGTCACCAATGTCTGTCAGGACCTGCTGCTCTTGTGAGTCAGCTGTCATACACTAGGTTTCTCTGGGCTTTACATGCCTGTTGTGATCATAGATTATTAAATTTAAGAACATCGACTCAGCAAACGCTAAGTAAAAGATCGCTCTCAAGGCCTGCCTTCTTTTCCACCAGTCACCTTTGGAAATCTTCAGATGGAATGCATTTGAAATTTACGGTAGTACAAGAGTAGTACAGTGGCTCACCCAACAGCAAAGACTACTCACGATCACCACACAGACAACAGACCTTCTCACAGTCGTCACGAGGAAGCTCCTGGCCCTGTGAGATTGAGCCAGTGCTTCCTGAGGAGGTCATGGCAGCATCTGAAACAGACACTTAAGCCCTGGGCACCGACTGCAGGGTGGGCGTCTGAAAAAGCCAGCTACGGCTCACTTCCACCACGTCAACATGGAAGTTTTTCGGGGTTCCTCCTTCCTAGAACACTGGGATTGCTCTACAGAACAGATCTATATTTAGCCCATTTTCAGAGAACTGAGCCATAGGCTTTCACTGCTTCCTGCTTTAACTGCCTATGCTACTCCATCAAGCCACAACTCACTACGTTCAGGGCAAGAAATGTTTTATTAAGCAATTTGTTACTTTAAGATCTCTAGGGGGCTGGAGCGATGGTTTGGCAGTCAGTCACAGTGGACTAGAGTTTGATACCCACCACCTATAACCCCATGCCCAGGGGTCTAATACCCTCTTTTGGCCTCCATGGGCACCAGGTGTACATGTGGTGCCCAGACACAGATGCAGACAAAACACACACATATTCAATAAATAAATGCTATAATAAAAAAAGAGCTCTAAATAGAAAACAACTTGGAGTTAATGCTATGGAGGAATCTGGAAAAGAAAACCAATCTTAACAAAGAAGAGGGACTTGCTTCTGTCTACATCTGAAACTCTGTGTTCCCTCTGGGAATATATTTTACTTACTAAGAGCTCCTATCTCAAAGTTTAAGGTGTATCAACAGCCCATTGGCTCCTAAAATACCGAAGTCTAAAACCTGGATCCGTAATGGCCACTGCATCTGAGCAGGCAAAGATGCGGGGCTGAGACAGAGCATCTACCCTCATTATCCTCCTAGTGCTAAGTAAGACAAGCTACTCTACTCTGTTCACGAGGAAAAGACAGATTTTAACGAGCAGAGCTTGACATCCAAAGTCTGCTTCCTCGACAGAGAGCCTGTCTAGACCTGATCTGCCATACACATTGTACTGAAGTCAGGTAGGAGTCGCCCAACACTCATGACTGCTCATGGGTTCTGGGTTGTGGCTCTGTGCCTGCCTTGTACCCTGGCCTGTGGGGAAGCTTCTCTCCCTGCCTATGACGGCATGTTTCTGAGGCAGAGCAAACTCCCTTTGGAATAGCCTGGGAGGATTCAGTCTTGGGAGCTTTGTTATAACACAGGTGTGAGCATGAGCCTAGCAGCAAGCAATGCTCTTACTGACTGCTAATGCCTGCTATACAGAGATTTGCATCAAATGACCCACGTGTGGAAGCAGGCGACCAGGGTGAAAAGTAAAAGCAGTAGACCACTGTTCTCTAGCTACCATCGACGGAGCAAATGATACTTTCAAAGAGAAGAGTAAAGGCTAGTACTGGGAGGTAGCTGCTAAGGATACTGGCAACAGAGGCCATCACTCAAGGGTCCAGGCCCTACAGAATGGGCTGGAGCATAGGTGGACAGGCAAGGTAAGATTTGGGAGACAGAAAATAATTAAAACAAACAAACAAACAAACAAACACCGAGCTGCTGCCACATGCTGAGGTAGAATGTCTGAGTTACTAGAGGACAAGCTGGCTGCACATATGCAGCTCTCCTGCACCGGAAGGCCGGGTTCACTCAAGCCTGGCCTCTTGACCAGGGGCCAGCCTCCAAAAGCCTTCCCCTCTATGCTACAATATTCAATTCTTTAGCTTTGTCCTGGCTCAGGTATCAGGTTCTATTACACAAAGTCACTCTGCCACAAGCCACGCCTCTGAGGAGGCTGAGTCTGAGGTGGCTGCTTGCCCCTTGTCCCCTCCCCTCCACCTGGAAGAGCTAATGTGTGGGCTGTGGTTGTTTGAAAGCCAGAGGAAGGGAAAGTAGGTGCAGGAATCAGCTAAAGTATTCCTGATATTTCCTTGCATGTGTCTGATTTCTACAGTAACACTTTCACTGTGGGGAAGAGGGTTGGTCACCCCTGAAGTCCCTGGGACAAGGAGTAAGAAATGAGCAAGTACTGGGACCCAGGAGGACAGCAGAAGGAACAAGCAAACACTGGCCTCTCTGCTAACAGGGGACAGAAAGCCGTTCACAGAAAACACTCCTGTGACCTTTGCTTCCTGGGAACCCTTCAGGCAGATTTGTGCTGGCAGTTCTGATGACTGTCTCTGACCCACAGTTTACAGGGTTAGGTTAGCCACAAGTGACATCTTTTTAGTGGACAATGGAGAGAACCACAGGGCTGCAGAGGAGATAACAGGAATTACAGATACTCTTCTCCTGCATAACAGAAAATGCTCAGAGAGGTGAAGGGCACCCCAATCTAAGAATGAGGAAACAGGCACTCTGGGTAGCAGCCTGACCTTCTAGATCATGGGTGTTTGCCATTGTGCCCTGAGATTCTTTCACATCTGAGTGGTTCCTGCTCATGTAACACAAATTCATCCTCAGCCCAAAGTAATTTTGGAAGTAGTTTATCATACGAAAAAAATGAAGGCAAGATAAGAATACATCTCCTATATTCTGTTCTAATAAAGTAGCAACGCTTTTTCCAGGAAATGAAAGCAGGGGACCCCACGGAATGTGGACATGTGGCAACTTCTGAGCCACATTACATACAGGGCTGCAGACCCAGAGACCAGACCCACTTCTGTACTGGTAACCTGCTTTAAAAGCGAGGTTTTCAAAGTGTTTCTCTGGTGGAAGGGAACTTGGGGACCATTTGTTGTCCTGTAATTCCACTGTTGCATCCAGCTCTCTGAGCAGCATTTGCAAGCCTTTATTTGAGAAAAGCATTGGCTCAGCCAAGTCCCTGCAGTAGCAGGCCGTGAGACTACACTGGTCCTCTCACCACACAGCTCTTCCTTTAATAACTGAAGCCTTCTTCCATCCCGCTTCCAGTCTATTGTCTCAGGGCCACTCTGACACTTAGTTACTATTTTCCTGGTAGAGTGTGGATGTGTGGAGAGCTCTTGGGGAGGCTTCCAGGAATTTGGCAATAATATTTACATTGGTCTAGGACAAGAGAGTAGGCTCAGAAAAGAATTTGACATTGGGCTTGAGAAGAATACATCTGAGGGATGTATTGCATTCCTTGTATCGTGGTCATCCTGATAAATCCATAGACAGAGGACTTTGTTTATTGCCTTGTTTGTTCTTCCTTGACTACTTTGTCTTTGCTCTAAAACTGACCCTATTCTTTGCAGGTACCTGGAATGATATAAAGGCAGACTGGAAAAAAAGAAATAAACCCACTTCAGCACTAGCTGGAGTCATATTATATAGAGTTGTCTGATTGTCTTTTTCTTTTTTAATCCTCACCCCCTCCCTTGAGATTCCCTGTTGACTGAGCTGGCTTGGTTAATAGATCTTTTTCTGACACTTTGTATACTTCTTTGAAATTCTTGGTATTTGTGTTTTAGGTATGAGGATTAAAATAAACACAGGACTAATCAATTTATAAGCTATAACCAACTGGATAATCGGTTTCTTAATATAACCAATTCTTCCATTCATTGCAATTATTGGTATTTTGGGATAAAATATTATATCATATTTTATAATTTTTTTCTGCATGAATTTTGTTCTCAATTTTTTTTAAAAGTTTCACCATACTTGATTTTCTAAACCATACCCCAGAGCAATGATGTTTTCTATCTGTGGCCATTCACAAATTCCAACAGGCCTGGACAAGGCCTCTCGCTGTCTCAGGCCTCATTGGCCTCTTCAGCACACACTTCTGCCCTTTGGTCTGAGGGAGCTGGCTGGTTCTTCAGCTTTGCCTGACTCTTGAATACCTTCTGTGTGTATCTTTTGTTCACACAGTAAGTCCTTTAACCTACATGTGTATTTACAGGTCCCTTTACTGACCGTGACAGCACCCTTCTCTATACACTCCTGTTTACTCATTCAGACAGGCAGCTGCCGAGCAGGGAAAGCCATAGGTGCTCCTTACAGGAAGGTGAACAGAGCAACGCCTGTCCTCACAGGGCTTCAGTTACAGGGCACTTAATAGCAGCCCTACTCAGCAAATGCTTTCGGTTTCTGGTGAGCACTTGGGTGGGAAACTCCCAGTCTTGGTGCACACTTGTCTTGTTACCGAACAGCAATTTGGGTGGGTGCAGAATCTAAGGGCTCAAGCATCTTCATGCTTGCACCCCTCAAACTCCAGCATCTGTGACTGAAGAACCAATGTCTAATCCTCCTTCTCGCAGGGCCATTTCCTGCTTCTCATCTGTAAGATCCTGTGATAGTCTATCTTCAGTGACCATAATCTGTCTGAATCTGTATTTGTACTACTTAGATGGCCTCTTTTGTGTGTCTGTGTGTATTTGTTTTTGTTTGAGACAGGGTTTCTCTGTTAGCCCTGTTCTGGAACTCATGTAGATAAGGCTGACCTGGAACTCACAGAGATTGCCTGCCTAGAGGTATGCGCCACCACTTCTGGCTTAGATGACTTCTTTTGAAAGCAGCTTTCCTTGTTCCCTTCCAGGGTCCACAACTGCACCTGTGTAACTTTTCAGATCCAAGAGTCCAGCTGTGGTCAGTGTCACAGCCGACACTGGAACTGTACAATCCTGCACCCTCTACACTTGGTCCCAGCCTCCCAAGCACAATTAACACAACTAGAAATGGACAAGCCAAATGCCAGGCCTGTCACTGCAGAAACCTCAGAAGGGCTGTTGTTCTCCATCTGTGAAGTGAAAGCCACAGACTAGCCTAACAAATAAAGAAAATCATCAAAGACAAACTTGTTTCAAAACCACAACACTTTACAGGAGATAACAGACTATGTCAGTTTCTCCCTAGAAGAGGAGCACCTCATTCTGAAGTTAATTTAACCACACCAAACAACCTCGCACAGCCAGTGAAGGCTAAGTTGCCTCACAGACCTCCAACCTGGCCACCAGGTATTCAGGGCTCTTGTACCTGTGCGACTTCCTCGAAGTCCTCGTGACGTTTCTGCAAAGCTCTGGCCCGGTGAAGGGATTTGCCCACGCCTGTGTGTTTGCTCAGAAATGCTTCTCCATGATTCTCTATCCAGTCTAGCACCTGCAAAGAAAACAGCCACATGGGCCATAAACACAGTGTCCACCTTGCTCATTGGTTAGAGCAATGTAGGAAAGTTCACTCCTTCTCAGAATCCCGTGGCAAACACGAATGAAGCAAGACAAAATGCATTAGGAAGAAATGCCTGAATACTGATTTAATTCACTTTGCAATTACATCTTACATCTACTTCTCCACTGGGACTGTAACCAACTTTTATATTAAAAGAGCAAATTGTTCTAAGTATAAACACTGCATATAATGGTGACTAAATTAAATCTCACCTTATCTGAAGCCTGGCAGAGCCGCCACACTGACTGGATTTTGTGTAGAGGGTAGACACGGCACTATGCTGCACCAGCCAACATTTTTGATGCTTCAGAGCCTCCTACCTCAGGTGAGTCAAGCCTAACTATGCAGTGAAGTGGGTTTTTTTGTTTGTTTTTTTATCTCTTTTGTAGAAGACACCAAACACAGAAGAAAGCCTAAGAAAACACAACACTAACATGCCTCTGGCCTGGACTTGGAGGATAATATATACTATAAACTGTGAGATATTACAACAGCCAGACATCCCATGAACTTACCAGAATGCTAGCTGGGGCTCTGTCCTCATGGCGGGAGCTTAGTGGCATAGCTCACTGTTACCTAAACTTCTGAACTCACACAACACTAGCATTATCTAACAAAATATTTACATTACACCAAATGCACAGTTTGTCTGTGTTAGAGGCTGGCAGGAAAACTATTAAGTGATCTCTTTAAAACATTACAAAAATGTACATAATGTACACTTGCTAGTCTGTGACTGTGGCACTGCCTAATTCTGTCAGGTTAATAAAAGAAAATACCTTGAGCTGGGTATATGTGACAGAAATGTCTGCTCACAACTCTAGAAACTAGTAAGTCCAAGATTACGGTGCCACTGTCACGTGAGGGACTATTCCTCACAGGCTGTGGCTTCCACGTCCTCAAAAGGCCTAGGGGTTGAAACTCTCCCAGGTTCCTTTTCTAAAGGCATGACTCTCATTGGTGAGGGTGAGTTCCTTGTGACCTAACACTCCCCAAGGTCCTGCACACTGCCATCACTGTGCTATCAATGGCCCGTGCACATTCGGCTTTGAGGAACACAACACTTATCTATCAGACTACAGCAGGTGCCTAAGCACACAACTCAAAGTGATCCTGGATGGATAGAGAAATAGGGCATATCCAGGTAAGACAGGGTGCAGGAACCTCTACTAATGTCAAAATAAATCAGGGTAAACTGTTGGCCCACAGTGGCTGAATTCTAGAGTGGCCAGCTGGACAGGCTGCACAATAAAGAAACCTGCTCTCCGTCATTCCACACCTGAGACCCTTTCTTCACCGTTCTATTAAATAGAGATGACAGTGAACCGTAACAAACTCCCAAGACCCTATAGAAATCATTTTGGAATTGTGAGCAGCCATGAGCAAAAAAGTGGGGTTAGGGAATAGAAGCAAGCCTGGCAGTGGGTTCTTCTCCTCCCATTCTCGTGCCTGGTTCACTTTGTGCCCGGTTTATTTTGGATCCTTACCTGTCCATGTCAGTGCTGACAGTCACCTGCCCATCATCCTTCTTCCCTGGATCTACCTGTCTGCTGTCAGCATGGTCTAACTCATCTACCCGTCCTGCTGGCTCTGTCCTGAAAGGCACCACGTTTCTGCGTCTACAGACGCCAGCCCCTCTGCACACAGATGATCTGACTGTGAGCTGGAAGGAAGTTCCCTATTTTCTCAGCTTCAGTTTCCCTCCCTGTCAGCGGTGATAAGCACACGCAGTTGAGGATTTAAATGTGTCTACATGAACCACTGCAGCAGCCACAGGCAGATGTGCAGCACACCTGGACCTCTGGCCTGTTGGCATCTTACTTTAAGCTCTTGGCTGGCACAGGTTGTACATATTCCATTTCATCTGAATGACTGCTCTTCACACACCATGTGTTGTCACTGGTGTTACCAACGCAGCAGGGGAGTCTTTAGGTGGACTGCACTCTGCCTGTTGCCTGGATCTGGGTCTACTGAGGGGACCTTAGTAACCATTCCCCTCTGAAAAGCAAAGTTTCAACCTCAAACTATTTAACAACTGTCTCAGTGAGCATGGCCAACTCCACAAAGAGCTGGGGAATCCACCAGGAAACCCCAAAGCTTCAGGGCAGAAGTCTAGACTGACAGAGGTTCACTGAGAAGAGTAGACTTTGGGTGTGGCACATTTCAGTGTGTGATATTTTTATTTATAAGTTCTTCATAATAAAGTCTTAATAAACAGAAAGCACTTTAAACTTGAAATGGATTTAAATGTCCAAAGCTAACATCTGACCTCCAAGCTATCACCTGTGAGATCTTGAAGGGGCTGTGAGGGGAAGACTTTCAAGAAACAAAACCAAACCAAACCAAAACAAAACAAAACAAAAAGCCACAACTGTTTGTAGTATATTCTTTATATCCCTTAACTTAAAAAAAAAAAAAAAAAAAAAAAAAAAAAAAAAAAAAAAAAAAAACCAAAACCAAAACCAAACCAACCAACCAAATGAACGAACAAAAAATCCAGGCCATCACAAAGTCAAAAGCTTAGCAGTTACTCTCAACTTAGAGACTTGAAGCAGGTACGGCTTCACAGTGTTGGAGATTAACATTTGCTAGATAGCTAAGAGGGGGCAAATCACCACATTTTAATTTTTTCTTAACCCTAAGAAAAGTACTTCAGGAAGTATAGCTTGGAAATAAAAGCTATCTATCGTGTGTAGCTCATGCAGGGGGATGGCGGCCATTTTTCCTTTAGCAATGGTTCTTTCCAACAGAAAGGTAAAAATACTGCTGACAGTGTGATTCTAACAGACACAAAAGCAACTGAAGTGATGTGCAGGTACCAAGCACTTTATTAAGATAAGAGCAGATGGTTATGGAATCCTGCTGACGTTCCCAAGCCTCTCACAAGGCTACTGCCTCTTTAGAAAGTCTGGGTAAATTTCCCTTCTTGACAAGGACATTGTGGATTAATATATTTGTGAAAGTTCCAGCATCTTAAAGACATGTGCACAAACCCTTCATTTAAATATAAGAAAATTAGCAAGTCCTGGGATTTTATCACCCCAGTCCAGCCACCATCTCTGATCACAGTTGGAGCCAACCGTTGTCAAGTCTGTGCCACAGAAAATACCCCAGCCCCACAATCAGGGCGGGCACAGGTCTTCCCCCCCTCCCCCCTCAAGCTGAAGAACAAGTCAAAAGTTAATCTTTTTCCTCAGCTACATGGCTCAGAAGCAGAACAAAAAAAGTCTAGGAGGCTAATACCACCTTCCTCTCTATGCAGAAGGCAGGGTGTGAGCATCTTTCCTGGTCCTCAGCGCCCTCTAGTGGACAACTCCAAGGTCAAGGCATTGAAAAGACCTCGAAGCACTTGGGTGCTTCAGCTAGATGTGCAGAAAACTGTTGATGGTTTGACTTGACTCTCCCTTTCATAATGAAAAGGAAATCACTGAATAATGACAAGCCTGACCATGATGATGGCAAGTGAGCTTACATGAACTAACAGTCATCTTGCCATCTGAGCACTTACTGTGGAAGCAAGCCTGGCATACTGCGTATATACAGTAAGCCTCTGGTCTTCCCAGGAGCCAGGGAAGGGCAGCCACTCCCATTTAGCAGAGGCAGTAAGAGTCTTTCTTGGTTACTTTGTGGAGGAGCCACTGTGTAGGGTAGAGAGGCAGCCTCCCAGTGATTTTCTTAAGCTTCTGTTATTGCCTCTCCTGGGTTGGCACAGCTGACAGGTAGGTGCTGGTACTGCAGGAAGGAAAGAAGCACCCCAGTATCTGAGCGTTTCAGATTACTGGGGAGAAGTGGTTCTGAAAAGTAGATACTCAAACTGTGGGAAGGCCAATTAGCAAGCGCTCGGGACAAGCCCCTGACACATGCTCCTGCTCAGAGGACAGGGTTCTGGCCATCTTTAAAACCATAGCCAGTGTGTAATACAGTTTTCTATAAGAGGGTCCTACTATCTAATTAATCTGCCAGACTTTGGGGACTCACATTTCTCCGTGATGATTAGTATAAGAACTTGTGACAAAGTCTAATCCTCGCAGAGCCCTTCAGTGTGTGCCTGGGAATATCCGTGCATTTCATTGTTGGAGGTGTCTAGGCTTCACTGCAAGTCCGCAGATCACAAAGCTTTCCAAAGTCTAAAGAAGCCATGCGCTCTAAATCTGTACCTACTCACTGGGGTGCAGTATGTGTAGACTTTCACTATTGTCCCTTTTATGCTTAAAAACAAGGCGCCAGGAAGTTAACACAAGAGAAGCACATGGAATGCCAGGCTTGACCTAGTATATGGTCTTAGGCATCTGCACGTTAGGTGAGAAGGTGGTAAGTGTGTGTGCGCGTGTGTGCGCATGTGTATTGTTGTTGTTAGTGGTGTTATTGTTGTTGAGGACAGAGCCTAGGCCTTCAGCAACAGTTTAAAAGACAATCTGCATAGCTAGTGTATAATGGTATGTTTCTTCTCTGAAAAGGACTTTTGACAATGTAGTCCAAATTATGGTAGGACTCACTGTGTACCTGCAGGCTTGCCTTGAACGGGAGATGATCCTCCGCCTTAGCAGGCCAAGCTAACAGTGTTTTCTGCCCTAATAATGGAACCTCCTCCGAGGTTACATGTTACAGACATAATAAAGACAGTATGTAATTTTGCCCTAACGGTGAATAGCCTTGTGGTCTCAGAAGGTGCTAGATCATACAGACTATAGAAGGCGGACTAAAGTGGGACCCCCAACTGAAGAGCTATGGGGAAGCTGTCACTCATGGCATGGTGAAAACTTTTAATGACATTGTTTCCTTTGGGTCATCCATGCTCTTAAAATAGCACAATAGACTCGCCTGCTTGCCAAGGCAGACTTTGGTGTGATCATACTTTGGATTGTCCTTGGCGCTCTCTCTTGACAGGAGCACACTTCCCCAGGGAAAGGACTCACACAATAAACACAGTATCTTCTGTACCCCCAGTGGGAGGAAGATAGACAGGTGAGATGATTCTGGAATGACCTGTATCTGCTCAGTCACTTAAGAAAGGTGTCCTCATTGG